>NW_027046241.1:0-29456 GCF_025399875.1 Dalotia coriaria | reverse complement strand
TTTTTAAAAAGCTTAAAAAAAAAAACAGCATTTTTAAAAAAAAAAAAAACAAAAAAACGAAATTTTTATTTTTTTTTTTATTAATTTGCTCTATTTGAACAATTTAAACGATCTAAAAGCGAAAATGTTTTTTTTGGCAAAACAGCACGTTTTGAGCTTTAATCTGCGTTTTAACGCTAAAACAGCATAAAACAAATTTTATTATTCGTTTTTATTAATATTGCTTCTATTTGAACGATTTCAACGATCTAAAATCTTGAAAATGTTATTTTAGCAAAACAGCACGTTTTGAGCTTTAATCTGCGTTTTAACGCGTAAAACAACATAAAACGACGAATTTTATTATTCGTTTTATTAATATTGCTTCTTTTTGAACGATTTCAACGATCTAAAATCTTGAAAATGATTATTTTAGCAAAACAGCACGTTTTGAGCTTTTAATCTGCGTTTTAACGCGTAAAAAACATAAAAACGACGAAATTTTTATTATTCGTTTTTATTAATATTGCTTCTATTTGAACGATTTCCAATCTAAAATGCTTGAAAATGTTATTTTTAGCAAAACAGCACGTTTTGAGCTTTTAATCTCGTTTTACGCGAAAAAAAAACATAAAACGACGAATTTTTTAATTCTTTTTATAAATATTGCGCATTTGAACGATTTCAAACGATCTAAATGCTTAAATATTTTTAGCAAAACAACGTTTTGATTTTAATCTGCGTTTAAACGCGTAAAACAGCATAAAACGACTTTTTTTATTATTCGTTTTTATTAATATTGCTCATTTGAAGATTTCAACGATCTAAATGCTTGAAAATGCTTATTTTAAAAACGCACGTTTGCTTTAATCTGCGTTTTAACGTAAAACAGCATAAAAACGACGAAATTTTAATTTTCTTTTTTATTAATATGCTCTATTTGAACGTTTTTAACGTTCAAAAGCTTGAAAAATGTTTTTTTTAAAGAAACAGCACTTTTTAAAGTTTAATCTGCGTTTTAACGCGTAAAACAGCATAAAAACGACGAATTTTATATTCGTTTTTATTAATATTGCTTCTATTTGAACGATTTAAGATCAAAAAGGGCTTGAAAATGCTTATTTTGGCAAACAGACGTTTTGAGCTTTAATCTGCGTTTTAACGCGTAAATAATAAAAACGACAAATTTTACATATTCGTTTTTTTTAAATATTGCGTCTATTTGAACGATATAAAACGATCAAAAAATGCTTGAAAATGATTATTTTAGCAAACAGCACGTTTTGAGCTTTAATCTGCGTTTTAACGCGTAAAACAGCTTAAAAACGACGAAATTTGATTTTTCGTTTTTATTAATATTGCGTCTATTGAACGATTCCCAACGATCTAAATGCTTGAAAATACTTATTATAGCAAAACAGCACGTTTTGAGCTTTAATCTGCTGTTAAGCTAAAACAGCATAAAACGACGAATTTTTTTATTCTTTTTTATTAATATTTGTCTATTTGAACGATTTCAACGATCTAAAATGCTTGAAAATGATGATTTAGCAAACAGCACGTTTTGAGCTTTAATCGCGTTTAACGCGTAAAACAGCAAAAAAAACGACGAATTTTTATTATTCTTTTTTTATTAATATTGCTTCTATTTAAACCTTTTTAAGGAAAAAAACGGAAAAAAATTTTAAATTTTTTTTAAAAAATTTTTTTTTTTTTTAAATTTTTAAAAAATAAAAAAAAAAATTTTTTTTTTTTTTTGCTTTTTTGGAAAACCCAAAAAAAAATTTTTAAATTTTTTTTTTTAAAAAAACTTTTTTTTTTTGGGGGGTTTTTAAAAAAAAAAAAAAATTTTTTTTTCTTTTTTTTTCCTTTAAAACCAAAAAAACCAATTTTTTAAAAATTTTTTTTTTGGGTTATTTAAAATTTTTTTCCGTTTTAAAAAAAAATTTTTTTGGGAAAAAGGTTTTTTTTTTAATTTTTTTTTAAAAAAAAAAAAAAAAAAATTTTTTTTTTTTTTAAAAAATTTTTTTGGTTTTTTTTTTTTAAAAAAAAAAAAAAAAAAAAATTTTTTTTTTTTTTTTTTTTTTTAAAAAAAAGAAAAAAACAAAATTTAAAATTTTTTTAAAAACCCTTTTTTTTAACCTTTTAAAAAAAAAAAAGGTTAAAAAAAAAAAATTTTTTTTTTTTTTTTTTCCCAAAAAAAAAAAACCCAAAATTTTTTTAAAATTTTTTTTTTTTTTCCCCCCAAAAAAATTTTTTGGAAGTTTTTTAAAAAAAACCCCCTTTTTTTTTTCCCCTTTTAAAAAAACCAAAAAAGGGGAAATTTTTTAAAAAATTTTTTGGAAAAAATTTTCCCAAAAAATTTTCCCCGGTTTAAAAAGGAAAAAAGCAAAAAACCTTTTTTTTTTTGGTTTTTTTTTTTTAAAACAAAATTTTTTTTTTTTTAAAATTTTTTTTTAAAAAGGGAAAAAAAATTTTGGAAAAATTTTTAAAAAAAAAAAAAATTTTTTTTTTTTTTTAAAAAAAAAAAAAAATTTTTTAAATTTTTAAATTTTTTTTTTTTTTAAAAAAAGCCGGGTTTAAAAATTTTTTTTTTCCCCCCAAAAAAAATTTAATTTTTTTTTGGTTTTTAAAAAAAAAAAAAAAATTTTAAAAAATTTTTTTTTTAAATTTTTTTTGGAAAAAAATTTTTTTGGAAAAAAAAATTTTTTAAAAAAACCCCCCCGGGGTTTTTTTTTTTTTTAAAAAAAATTTTTTTTTAAAAAAATTTTTTTTTTTTAAAATTTTTTTTTTAAATTTTAAAAAAAATTTTTTTTAAAACTTTTTTTAAAAAAGGAAAAAAAAAATTTTTTTTTTTTTTTTTAAAAAAAAAAACCCTTTTTTTTTTTTTTAAAATTTTAAAAATTAACAAAAAAAAAAAATTTTTTTTTGGAAAACCCCAAAAATTTTTAAAACCTTTTTTTTTTTAAAAAAATTTTTTTAAAAAGGTTTTTTAAACTTTTTTAAAATTTTTTTTAAAAGTTTTTTTTAAAAAAAAAAATTTTTTTTTTCCCCAAAACCAAAAAAATTTTCCCCTTTTTTTTTTTAAAAAAAAGAAAAAAATTTTTTTTTTTGGGGTTTTTTTAAAATTTTTTTTAAAATTTAAAATTTTACAAAACAGCACGTTGAGCTTTAATCCGTTTTAACGTAAAATAATAAACGACGAATTTTATTATTCGTGTTTTTAAATATTGCGTCTATTTGACATTTCAACGATCTAAAATGCTTGAAAATGATTATTTTAGCAAAACAGCACGTTTTGAGCTTTAATCTCGTTTTAACGCGCGCATAAAACGAGAATTTTTATTATTCGTTTTTAATATTGCTTCTATTTGAACGTTTCAACGATCTAAAATGCTTAAATCTTTTTTGCAAAACAGCAGTTTGAGCTTTTCTGCGTTTTAACGGTAAAACCGCATAAAACGACGAAATTTTTTTATTCGTTTATTAATATTGCGTTATTTGAACGATTTCAATGATTAAAATGCTTGAAAATGAATATTTTAGCAAAACAGCACGTTTTGAGCTTTAATCTACGTTTTAACGCGTAAAACACATAAAAACGACGAAATTTTTATTATTCGTTTTATATTAATATTGCTTCTATTTGAACGATTTCAATGATCTAAAATGCTTGAAAATGCTTATTTTAAGCTAAACAGCACGTTTTGAGCTTTTAATCTGCGTTTTAACGCGTAAAACGCATAAAACGACGAAATTTTTATTATTCGTTTTTATTAATATTGCGTCTATTTGAACGAGTTCAACAATCTAAAATCTTAAAATGATTATTTTAGCAAAACAGCACGTTTTGAGTTTTAATCTGCGTTTTAACGCGTAAAATAGCATAAAAACGACGAATTTTTATTATTCGTTTTTTTTAAATTGCTTCTATTTGAACGATTTCAACAATCTAAAATGCGAAAATGATTATTTTAGCAAACAGCACGTTTTGAGCTTTAATCTGCGTTTTAACGCGTAAAACAGCATAAAAACGACGAAATTTTATTATTCGTTTTTATTATATTGCGTCTATTTGAACGATTTCACAATCTAAAATGCTTAAAAATGATTATTTTAGAAAGCAGCACGTTTTAGCTTTAATCTGCGTTTTAACGCGTAAAACAGCATTAAAAACGACGAATTTTTTATTATTCGTTTTTATTAATATTGCTTCTATTTGAACGATTTCAACGTTTCAAAAGCTTGAAAATGCTTATTTAGCAAAACAGCACGTTTTGAGCTTTAATCTGCGTTTTAACGCGTAAAACAGCTTAAAACGACAGAAATTCTTTATTATTCGTTTTATTAATATTGCTCTATTTGAACGATTTCAATGATCTAAAATGCTTGAAAATGTTATTTTAGCAAAACAGCACGTTTTGAGCTTTAATCTGCGTTTTAACGCGTAAACAGCATAAAAACGACGAAATTTTTATTATTCGTTTTATTAATATTGCGTCTATTTGAACGATTTCAACGATCTAAAAGACTTGAAAATGATTATTTTAGCAAAACAGCACGTTTTGAGCTTTAATCTGCGTTTTAACGCGTAAAACAGCATAAAACGACGAATTTTTTATTATTCGTTTTTATTAATATTGCTTCTATTTGAACGATTTCAACGATCTAAAATGCTTGAAAATGCTTATTTTAGCAAAACAGCACTTTTTGAGCTTTAATCTGCGTTTTAACGCGTAAAACAGCATAAAACGACAAATTTTTTTATTATTCTTTTTTTTTTTAATATTGCGTCTATTTGAACGATTTCAACGATCTAAAATGCTTGAAAATTTATTTTAGCAAAACAGCACGTTTTGAGCTTATTCTGCGTTTTAACGCGTAAAACAGCATAAAACGACGAATTTTTATTATTCGTTTTTATTAATATGCTTTTTGAACGATTTCAATGATCTAAAATGCTTGAAAATGCTTATTTTAGAAAACAGCACGTTTTGAGCTTTAATCTGCGTTTTAACGCTAAAAACATAAAAACGACGAATTTTTTATTCGTTTTTTATTAATATTGCGTCTATTTGAACAATTTCAACGATCTAAAAGACTTGAAAATGATTATTTTAGCAAAACAGCACGTTTTGAGCTTTAATCTGCGTTTTAACGCGTAAAACAGCATAAAAACGACGAATTTTTTATTATTCGTTTTTTATTATTTTGCTCTATTTGAACGATTTCAACGATCTAAAATGCTTGAAATTTTATTTTAGCAAAACAGCCTTTTTAAAAAAGGCTTTTTTCAATCTCGTTAAACGCGTAAAAACAGATAAAACGAAACAGATAAACGCAATTTTTTTTCGTTTTTTAATACTCTTTGAAGTTTAAACGTTTAAAGAAAATCTTATTTGAAAACAGCACTTTTGAGTTTAATCTGCGTTTAACGCGAAGCACATAAAAACGACGAATTTTTTATTCGTTTTATTAATATTCGTCTATTTGAACGATTTCAACGATCAAAATTTGAAATTATTTTCAGCGCACGTTAGCTTTAATCTGCGAACGCGTAAAACAGCATAAAACGACAAATTTTTTATTATTCGTTTTATTATATTCTCTTTTTTTTAACGTCAAAACTTGAAAATGCTTTAGCAACGCAGTTTTGATTAATTGCGTTTAACGGTAAAACAGCTAAAAGCGAATTTTTTATTCGTTTTTATTAATTTGCATTAACGTTTCGACTAAGCTTGACGCTATTTTGATAAAACACGATTTTTTAATTGCGTTTTAACGAAATAGTTAAACAAATTTTTTTATTCGTTTTTATAATATTGCGTCTATTTGAAGATTTAATCTTAAAATTTGAAAATGACAGCATAAAACAGCATTTTTTATTTAATTCGCTTTTTAACGGTAAACAGCATAAAACGACGAATTTTATTATTCTTTTATTAATTTTGCGTCTATTTGAACGATTTAACGCGTTAAAAGCTTGAAAAACATATTTAATAAACAGACGTTTTATATTAATTGCGTTTTTAACGTTTAAAACTAAAATCGACGAAAATATTTTTTATTCGTTTTATTAATATTCGTCATTTAACGATTCAACTTCAAAATGCTTTAAATATTATTTTGAAAACGTTTTAACGTTATCACGTTTTAAAGTTATAAGCACAAAACGACGATTTTTTTTTTTTTTTTTTATAATGCGTAAAACTATTGACGATTTCATATTTTTAAAATGCTTGAAAATGCTTATTTTAGAAAACGATTTGACTTTAAATTAGTTTTAAGCGTAAAAACAGCAAAAACACTTTTTTAATCTCGTTTTCTATAATATAGCTTTATTTGACGATTTATTAATCTAATTTGAAAATTGCTTATTTAATGAAAATCACACTTTAGCTTAATCTGCGTTTTTAACGCGTAAAACAGCATAAAGAAATTTTATTACGATTTTATTAATATTCGTCTATTTTGAAGTTCAACGATCTAATTTGCAAATGATATTTTGCAACGATTTAGCTTAAATTTGGTTTTAACGCGAAAACGCTAAAACGGTAACGAAATTGTATATCGATTTTTTTATTCTTTTTATTAATATTTCGTCTATTTGAACTGATTTAACGATCTAAAATTTGAAAATATTATTTTGCAGAACAGACGTTTTGGCTTTAATGCGTTTTAACGCGTAAAAACGCAATAAAAACATTTTTATATTTCTTTTTATTAAATTGCTTCTATTTGAACGATTTCAACAAAAAAATGTTTGAAAAGCACGTTTTGAGCTTTAACGCGTTTTAGTTTAAAGCGTTACAAAACACATAAAAATTCGAATTTTTTATATTCGTTTTTATTAATATTTACTATTAAAAGTTTCAAATCTATTAGCTAAAAGCTTTTTTGAAACAGCAGTTTTGAGCTTTTAATCTGCTTTAAACGCGAAATTTTTATATTTTGTATTTTTTTTTTGATCATTTAACGATCACAAAGTAAATATATTAGGGAAAAGTTATTTTGCAACGCGTTTTAAGCTAAAATCGTAAAACGACGAATTTTTATTATTCGTTTTTATTAATATTGCTTCTATTTGAACGATTTCAAAATCTAAAATGCTTGAAAATGCTTTATTTTAGCAAAACAGCACGTTTTGAGCTTTAATCTGCGTTTTAACGCGTAAAGAGCATAAAAACGACGACATTTTTATTATTTGTTTTATTCATATTGCGTCTATTTGAACGATTTCAACGATCTGTAATGCTGAAAATGATTATTTTAGCAAAACAGCACGTTTTGAGCTTTAATCTGCGTTTTAACGCGTAAAACAGCATAAAAAACGACAAATTTTTATTGTTCGTTTTTATTAATATTGCTTCTATTTGAACGATTTCAACGATCTATAATTGCTTGAAAATGCTTATTTTAGCAAAACAGCACGTTTTGAGCGTTAATCTGCGTTTTAAGGCGTAAAACAGCATAAAACGACGAAATTTTTATTATTCGTTTTTTATTAATATTGCGTCTATTTTGAACAATTTCAACGATCTAAAATGCTTGAAAATGATTATTTTAGCAAAACAGCACGTTTTGAGCATTAATCTGCGTTTTAACGCGTAAAACAGCATAAAACGACGAATTTTTTATTATTCGTTTTTATTAATATTGCGTCTATTTGAACAATTTCAACGATCTAAAATGCTTGAAAATGATTATTTTAGCAAAACAGCACGTTTTGAGCATTAATCTGCGTTTTAACGCGTAAAACAGCATAAAAACGACCAATTTTTTATTATTCGTTTTTATTAATATTGCTTCTGTTTGAACGATTTCAACGATCTAAAATGCTTGAAAATGCTTATTTTAGCAAAACAGCACGTTTTGGGCTTTAATCTGCGTTTAACGCGTAAAACAGCATAAAAACGACGAAATTTTTATTATTCGTTTTTATTAATATTGCGTCTATTTGAACGATTTCAACGATCTAAAATGCTTGAAATGATTATTTTAGCAAACAGCAACGTTTTGAGCTTTAATCTGCATTGTAACGCGTAAAACAGCATAAAACGACGAAATTTTATTATTCGTTTTTATTAATATTGCGTCTATTTGAACGATATCAACGATCTAAAATGCTTGAAAATGATTATTTTAGCAAACAGCACGTTTGAGCTTTAATCTGCGTTGTAACGCGTAAAACAGCATAAAACGACGAAATTTTATTATTTATTTTTATTAATATTGCGTCTATTTGAACGATTTCAACGATCTAAAATGCTTGAAAATGATGATTTTAGCAAAACAGCACGTTTTGAGTTTTAATCTGCGTTTTAACGCGTAAAACAGCATAAAAACGACGAATTTTTATTATTCGTTTTATTAATATTCTTCTATTTGAACGATTTCAACGATCTAAAAATGCTTAAAAATGCTTATTTTAGCAAAACAGCACGTTTTGAGCTTTAATCTGCGTTTTAACGCGTAAAACAGCATAAAAACGACGAAATTTTTAGTATTCGTTTTTATTAATATTGCGTCTATTTGAACGATTTCAACGATCTAAAATGCTTGAAAATGATTATTTGAAAACAGCACGTTTTGAGCTTTAATCTGCGTTTTAACGTAAACAGCATAAAACGACGAATTTTTATTATTCGTTTTTATTAATATTGCTTCTAATTGAACGATTTAATGATCTAAAAGCTGTGAAAATGCTTATTTTAGCAAACAGAATTTTGAGCTTTATCTGCGTTTTAACGCGTAAAACACCCCAAAACGACGAAATTTTGATTATTCGTTTTTTATTAATATTGCGTCTATTTGAACGATTTCAACGATCTAAAATGCTTGAAAATGATTATTTTAGCAAAAACAGCACGTTTTGAGCTTTAATCTGCGTTTTAACGCGTAAACAGCTAAAACGACGAATTTTTATTATTCGTTTTTATTAATATTGCTTCTATTTGAACGATTTCAACAACTAAAATGCTTGAAAATGCTTATTTTAGCAAAACAGCACGTTTTGAGTTTAACTGCGTTTTAACGCGTAAAAGAGCATAAAACGACGAAATTTTATTATTTGTTTTTATTCATATTGCGTCTATTTGAACGATTTCAACGATCTAAAATGCTTGAAAATGCTTATTTTAGCAAAACAGCACGTTTTGGCTTTAATCTGCGTTTAACGCGTAAAACAGCATAAAACGACAAAATTTTATTATTTCGTTTTTATTAATATTGCTTCTATTTGAACGATTTCAACGATCTAAAATGCTTGAAAATGATTTTTTTAGCAAAACAGCACTTTTTGAGCTTTTCCTTTTTAACGCGAAAAAACCATAAAAGACGAATTTTTATTATTTTTTTTAAATATTGCTTAATTTAACGATTTCAACGATCTAAAATGCTTGAAAATTTTAATTTTTTATTATTCGTTTTATTAATATTCCTTTTAAAAATTTTCAACATCTAAAATGTTGAAAATGCTTATTTAAAAAAACAGCACGTTTTATTTAACCCGGTTTTAACGGCAAAACACATAAAACACAATTTTTTATTATTCGTTTTATTAATATTGCGCATTTGCTTTTCAACGATCTAAAATGCTTGAGTATTTTTTTGCAAAAAGCCGTTTTTTTAATCTTTTTTTAAACCCGCGAAAAAACACTAAAACGAGAATTTTTATTATTCGTTTTTATTAATATTATTTCAATTTGAACTATTTCAACGATCTAAAATGCTTGAAAATGCTTTTTTTACAAAACAACGTTTTGAGTTTAACGCGTTTAACGCGAAAAACAAAAAAAACAAATTTTTTTATTATTCGTTTTTTTTAAATATTGCTTCTTTTTGAACATTTCAACATTAAAAGGGGAAAATCTTTTTTTAGCAAAACAGCACTTTTGAGCTTTAATCTGCGTTTTAACGCAAAAAACGCATAAAAACGAAAATTTTTATTATTCGTTTTATCAATATGCTCTATTTGAACGATTTAAACGATCTAAAAAGGAAAATGCATTTTCCAAAACAGCACTTTTTGAGCTTTAATCTCTTTTTAAACGAAAACACATAAAACGCGAAATTTTTATTATTCGTTTTTTTATTTAAATTTTGGTTTTTTTGAACGATTTCAGGATCTAAAATGTTAAAAATGATTTTTTTTAGAAAAACAGCACGTTTGGTTTTAAATCGCGTTTTAACGCGTAAAACAGCATAAAACGGAAATTTTTATTATTCTTTTTTATTAATTTGCTTCTTTTTAAACATTTCCGATTTTGGGTGCATTTTGCAAAACCCCGTTTTGAGTTTTAATCGCTTTTTAACGCGAAAAAAAAACATAAAACGCAAATTTTTAATTCGTTTTATCAATTTTCGTCTATTTAAACGATTTCAACGATCAAAAGGGAAAAAATGATTTTTTTAGAAAAACAGCGTTTTGAGCTTTTTCTGCGTTTTAACGCGTAAAACGCATAAAACGACGAATTTTTTTTTTTTTTTTTAAATATTCTTCTATTTGAACGTTTCAAGTCTAAAAGCGAAAAGAATTTTAAAAAAATGCACGTTTTGGGGCAATCGCGTTTTAACGCGTAAAACGGCGTAAAAACGACGAATTTTTGGTATTCGTTTTTTTTATTAATATTGTTTTCTGAACGATTTCAGCTTGATCTGGAAATGCTTGAAAATGCTTATTTTTAGCAAAACAGCACGTTTTGAGCTTTAATCTGCGTTTTAACGCGTAAAACAGCATCGAAACGACGAAATTTTTTGTTATTCGTTTTTTATTAATATTGCGTCTATTTAAACGATTTCAGCGATCTAAAATGGCGAGAAATGATTATTTTAGCAAAACGGCTTTACGTTTGAGCTTTATTCTGCGTTTTAACGCGTAAAACATCATAAAACGACGAATTTTTGCGTATTTGTTTTTATTAATATTGCTTCTATTTGAACTATTTCAACGATCCTAAAATGCTTGAAAATGCTTATTTTAGCAAAACAGCGTTTTGAGGCTTTTAATCTGCGTTTTAACGCGTAAAACTTAACGCGAGCGAAATTTTTATTATTCGTTTTTATTAATATTGCGTCTATTTGAACGATTTCAGCGATCACAAAATGCTTGAAAATGATTATTTTAGCAAAACAGCACGTTTGAAGGCTTTTAATCTGCGTTTTAACGCGTAAAACGCTTTAAAAACGACAAATTTTTTAATTATTCGTTTTTTATTAATATTGCTTCTATTTGAACGATTTCAACAATCTAAAATGCTTGAAAATGCTTATTTTGGCAAAACAGCACGTTTTGAGCTTTTAATCTGCGTTTTAACGCGTAAAACAGCTTTATAAAAACGACGAAATTTTTATTATTCGTTTTACATTTAATATTGCGTCTATTTTGAACGATTTCCAGCGATCACAAAATGGCGAAAATGATTGTTTTAGCAAAACAGCACGCGTTTTGAGCTTTTTTAATCTGCGTTTTTAGCACGCGTAAAACAGCATGAAAACGATTTTTTATTATTCGTTTTACTATGTGCTTCTATTTTGGGAACGTTTCAGCGATCTAAAATGCTTGAAAATGCTTATTTTTAGCAAAACAGCGTTATGAGCTTTTAACCTGCGTTTTAACGCGTAAAACAGCATAAAACGACGAAATTTTTTATTATTCGTTTTTTTTAATAGGCTAACGTCTGAACGATTTCCCGCGATCACAAAATGGCGAAAATGATTGGCGCCGCAAAACAGCGTTTTGAGCGCAATCTGCATTTTAACGCGTAAAACAGCTTTAAAACGACGAAATTTTTATTATTCGTTTTTTACGCCATGTGCGTCTATTTGAACCGGTTTTTCAACGATAACAAATGCTTTGAAAATGATTATTTTAGCAAAACAGCACGTTTTGAGCTTTAATCTGCGTTTTAACGCGTAAAACAGCATAAAGCGACAAATTTTTTATTATTCGTTTTTTTATTAATATTGCTTCTATTTGAACGATTTCAATAATCTAAAATGCTTGAAAATGCTTATTTTAGCAAAACAGCACGTTTTTGAGCTTTAATCTGCGTTTTTAACGCGTAAAAACGCTTTATAAAAACGACGGAAATTTTTGTTATTGCGTTTTTTTATTAATATTGCGTCTATTTGAACGTTTCAACGATCTAAAATGCTTGAAAATGATTATTTTAGCAAAACGGCGCGTTTGAGCTTTTAATCCTGCGATTTTAACGCGTAAAACAGCATAAAAACGACGAATTTTTTTTTTATTATTCGTTTTTTATTAATGTTAGCTTCTATTTGAACGATTTCAACGATCTAAAATGCTTGAAAATGCTTATTTTAGCAAAACAGCACGTTATGAGCTTTTAATCTGCGTTTTAGCGCGTAAAACAGCATAAAACGACGAAATTTTATTATTCGTTTTTAAAATATTGTGTCTATTTGAAAGGAACGATTTCAACTTGTTGATCTACGTGCTTTGAAAATGATTATTTTCGCAAAACAGCACGTTTTGAGCTTTAATCTGCGTTTTAACGCGTAAAACAGCATAAAAACGACGAATTTTTTATTATTCGTTTTATTAATATTGCTTCTATTTGAACGATTTCAACGATCTAAAATGCTTGAAAATGCTTATTTTAGCAAAACGCAGCACGTTTTGAGCTTTAATCTGCGTTTTAACGCGTAAAACAGCATAAAACGACGAATTTTTATTATTCGTTTTGTTAATATTAGCTATTTGAGCGATTTCAACGATCTAAAATGCTTGAAAATGCTTATTTTAGCAAAGCAGCGTTTTGAGCTTTTAATCTGCGTTTTAACGCGTAAAACAGCTTTATAAAAACGCCGAAATTTTTTATTATTCGTTTTTATTAATATTGCGTCTATTTGAACGATTTCAACGATCTAAAATGCTTGAAAATGATTATTTTAACCAAAACAGCACGTTTTGAGCTTTTAATCTGCGTTTTAACGCGTAGAAGCAACATAAAACGACGAATTTTTAATTATTCGTTTTTATTATGTGCTTCTATTTGAACGATTTCAGCGATCTAAAATGCTTGAAAATGCTTATTTTAGCAAAACAGCACGTTTTGAGAGCTTTAATCTGCGTTTTTAACGCGTAAAGCAACATCAAAACGACGAAATTTTTTATTATTCGTTTTTATTAATATTGCGTCTATTTAAAAAACGATTTCAACGTCTAAAATGGCGAAAATGATTTTTTCAGCAAAACAGCACGTTTTGAGCTTTAATCTGCGTTTTAACGCGTAAAACAGCTTATAAAAACGACGAATTTTTTATTATTCGTTTTATTAATATTTGCTTCTATTTGAACGATTTCAACGATCTGGAAATGCTTGAAAATGCTTATTTTAGCAAAACTGCGTTTTGAGCTTTTAATCTGCGTTTTAACGCGTAAAACAGCTTTATAAAACGACGAAATTTTTATTATTCGTTTTTATTAATATTGCGTCTATTTGAACTATTTCAACGATCTAAAGTAGCGAAAATGATTATTTTTAGCAAAACAGCACGTTTGAAGGCTTTTAATCTGCGTTTTAACGTGTGAAACAGCATAAAAACGACAAAATTTTTAAAATGCTTGAAAATGCTTATTTTAGCAAAACAGCGCGATTTTGAGCTTTTAATCTGCGTTTAACGGGTAAAACAGCATAAAAACGACGAAATTTTTTATTATTCGTTTTTATTATTATTGCGTCTATTTGAACATTTTCAACGATCTAAAACGCTTGAAAATGATTATTTTAGCAAAACAGCACGTTTTTTCAGCTTTAATCTGCGTTTTAACGTAAAACAACAAAACGACAATTTTAATTATTCCTTTTTAGTAATATTGCTTCTATTTGAACGATTTCAACGATCTAAAATGCTTGAAAATGCTTATTTTAGCAAAACAGCACGTTTGAACTTCCAATCTGCGTTTTAACGCGTAGGCAACATCAAAACGACAGAAATTTTTTATTATTCGTTTGCGTTTTATTAATATTTAGCGTCTATATAAAGCAGGTTCAACGATCTAAAATGCTTGAAAATGATTATTTTAGCAAAAACAGCACGTTTTTGAGCTTTTTAATCTGCGTTTTAACGCGTAAAACAGCATAAAAAACGACGAATTTTTATTATTCGTTTTTTATTAACCTTGCTTCTACTATTTGAACGATTTCAACGATAAAATGCTTGAAAATGCTTATTTAGCAAAAACAGCACGTTTGAGCTTTAATCTGCGTTTTAACGCGTATATCAAAACGGCAGGAAATTTTTTATTATTCGTTTTTTATTAATATTGCGTCTATTTGAACGATTTCGAACGATCACAAAATGCTTGAAAATGATTATTTTTAGCAAACAGCACGTTTTGAGCTTTAATCTGCGTTTTAACGCGTAAAACAACATAAAAACGACGAATTTTTTTATTATTTGTTTTGACGTGATATTAACGTCTTTAAAATCGTTTTAGTTGGGTGACTGTTCAGAAACTTTTGTCGCGAGCCCTCACGAGGCCGAACGGGTATACCCCTCTCGTTATTCCATTAATCCCACACGAGCGGGTGTTGGAAGCGCGCCGACTGCGATCATCCGTTCCGACGGCTGTTGTCGTCAGAAACAAAAGAGTGCGGGGATAGATGCGATCTAGAGTGCGTCTGTTATAGATAAATTAACAATTGAGCATAGAATGTATTTGGCTAGGCGGTTACTGACATGTTTGTATGCTGAACGCATGTTCACTCGTAACAACACGCTCAACGCATGATGGATCCCCAGCAGTGCACACATTCCTTCCAGCATCAATACGCTGATGGAGACCGAGGATGCTTTGCCGTCAACGTCTACAATACCCACCACTGCTGCCGAAAGAAGGCCTGCGAAATCGTGAGTACTGAAAACGTGTAGCAGCTATTAAAACGAACAGGCCGCGGCGTTTTGAAAAGCCGCTGAAAAACGACAAGCGTACCATCTACGTAGGCTGCAAAATTTAGCTCTCGGCAGCGGCACGGTACCAACGGTGCATCAGAACAACCTACCTGGTCACAAAAAATGGTCTTCGTCAATACATCGATTCAAATCTACTTTCCTGGATAACGATTTTGGCAGCCGCTACTTGTTGTTCGGTTTGTGATAGATTATGGTTCGAAATGATCTTAAAGCCATCACTGCTGTACAAATGCAGATAATCTCAGATTGGTGTGTTAAGGAAAATCGGCAAGTACACGCCAGAAAGGAATTTACATTGGTTTTGCGCCAACTGTAAACGTTCGCTGAATACAGGAAAGCTTCCGAGTCTTTGCGAAGATGAACGGCTTCACATATCTGAGGTACCACCAGGTCTACCGCTATTGGATCAATCAGTGGGCTGGTTGATCTCACCACGTCTGCCATTTATGCAAGCACGTCGACTCCGCCATGATTTCTCATATGGGATCATTGGACAGAAGTGATCAACGTTCAATCGACGATGCAAGAAATGGTGAAATGCTTACCTCGGCAACTGGATGAGGGACGAAGTAATCCAATGTCAACATAAAACGGAATCTTGCGCGCAAAACCTTAGTACGTTAGCGGATACACGTCTAAACTCGAAATCAATCTCGGGCAGCACACTATTGTGGAATGAAGAGGATTGTCTTGACATCAACACAAGGACATCGGGTAACGCCTCTCAACATCATTTGCTGACCGTCATGCTGAAAAATTACGCCATTTCCTGCAATATGCTTCGAGGAGAACCACGTCGTTTTCAACATGGGGTTTCGGTGACACCTTATATGATGGCGACCAGTGAAGGGAAATAAGACGAAGTGACAGACGCGGCGCCACGCCTCAAAACGTACACGTTGCTATGAAGATCTTACGTCAACGCATGGTGGATGGAATTTACAGCACGTTCCGGAAAGTGCCGGTTAAAGAAACGTAACTCGACGAATGTTAGAAGACCCAAATTTCTTAAAAAGAATTTGTTATACAAAACCTTGCCTTTATGAAATCGGTGCCAAACTCCGTCAGTACTGGGCCTCTCGCAAACGGGATCTCTTTGCTATGCTCCGTCAGCGGGAAGCCGACCATCGTTCTCACTCTAGTGCAAATGAAGTACGCTGGTTATTGCTGAACTTACTCGTCAAATTGAGTAACAAATAACCTGGCAAAGTTGCTGAAAGATCAAAACACATCAGAGCAGTTGCAGCAGTAAGTGACGATCAGTTACGTGCTGCATATATTTTCACAAACTTGTTGGTACATTGATGAACATGTTGAAAGCAAAGTCGAATTATAGTACGTTCGGCCAATACTTTTGTTAAGGATTATTTTCTTCGCATTGAGTTCCAGCATCGCTGATCCCCACGCTCATATTTTACTGTGGTTGAATTAACGACCCCTCGAAACCGTTTCAGAAAAATATGCCCAACACCATCGAACTTGTGGAGAAACTAAAGTTCAGTTGCAAAGAAGATATTGCTAACGATACCATCACAAACCAAATACATAAGCACACTTTCACCTGCACGAAACGAGGCGAAACGACTTTTGAATTTGGAATCCCGTACTGGCCAATGCTGACTACGGTAATATTGGTACCAATGCCAAACTGATGGACGCCGCGTTGCGTACCGAAAAAGGGTAAAGACCTACGAACTTCCCTTAGCGACGTACATATGCTAGCATGGACGACTTTCTGAGTGATCAGAGTTTGACGTTCGATGCATACCTCGACGCGTAGTGCGTTCCAGCGCAGGCCAACATTGTTGTTCAAGCGCAACTTCGACCAACTGATAACGAACACATTCAGCCCTTACCTTGCTGGTGAAATTAATTCCAACATTGACATCCAGTTTGTCTTAGATGATTATAGCTGCGCACGGTACGTCGTGGAATACGTTAACAAATCGGCTCGCGGAATGGGTAAGTTGAATAGAAGCTGGCGAAAATGATGCAGAGCATCTGAACAGGTCTACGGGCCAATTGAAGGCTTTGGTATTAAACTTCTAAGTACGGTTGAAATGTCGGCCCAGAAGCAGCGTGGTATTTATTACGACAACCGATGAGCGAAACAAGTCGTCAAGTCGTGTACATACCAACAGTATGGCCATCGGAGAACAACGTTGCCTGTAAACGTCGTGTATTAATGAATCGCGAAGGAATTGATGCTGACAGTACAGACGTATGGACCAAAAATATCATTCAGCACGATATGAAGAACGACCTCTTCCTTTGGAACCTGTATTTGGCCGAGTTTGCTTCGTGGTATGCTAAATGTCAGATTTCATCGACAATGAAGACGACGTGGATGTGCATGGTATGAAAATTTGGAACCAGAGACCGAAAAAGCGACGTCAAGACAATATCGCAGACGCGACAGATGGACGGATCATGATACAGGCATTACGAAGTAGATGAAATTGTCAACTATCAACGTGAGATGGTGCTGCTGTATCTGCCCTTCGCAATGAATTATCTGAAATTGTTGATTGCAATAGAATTTCTACACAATTATACAACGACAACAAGGATGTCATCATGGAACGCCGTCAGATATACGAGAAAAATCTAAACATCGACAGTGTATTGCTACAGGGACTTGAAGCAATGATGATCCTGCAAAATTGTAACAGCACAGAACCAGCGAAAGCCTTTGAGGCAAGGAGGTGTCTGTCGAACAGTCTTTAGAAAGTGCAAAGAAAATAACGATGACGTGAATCAAATCGTTCACGAAGGATTTTCGGTTGTAAAGAAACGTAGCAATGTGATGCCAAAACAAGTACTGTGAGCTGATTCGAACTTCACCAACCCTGAACAACGTGAGCTGATTCTTGAGGTTATACATCACGTTTGCATGGCTGCGGAGATGAGGTCGTTGACGCAATTCGAAATTATTCTTCACCAGGACCGGTGGGCTGCGGGAAAACATACATTGAAAAGCGATGGAGACCTACAACGCTACACTCAAAATCGCAACTCCTTAACAATGCCTACTTGACACGTGCAAGAACGGGTAAAAGCAGCAGTTCACTCTTGGTGGAACAACCAGTTCACTCAGCGCTCCGTCTTACAACATCTCGAGTCGCCAAAGATCTATCTTGCTTCTGAAACGTTGCAAGCATACAGGAACATGTTCGTTGGCGTAAGGCCGTTTTCATCGACGAGGAATCAGCAGGATGAGTGCGGCTATACTGCGTAAAATCAATTATCGACTTTGCAACGGATCGCTGGTAATTTCGATCAACCATTTGGAGAGCATACATGTGATCATATGAGAGACTTCGAGGCAGCCTACACCAGTACGTGCCCTTCCATTGTTTTAAGGGAATTTCAAGCAACGACCTGGGAGGATCTCCACTTTACGGCAAACCATCAAATTCTTTCCTCTGGTACGTGTTGTACGACAAACGATGAACTGTTGCTGTGCTTCAATCCTCACTAAGGTGGAAACGGACTCAAACTTAGTGACAATGAGATCACACTTGTGAATCAGACACAAGAGTACAGCCTGGATTGCAAAACGTTCCTGACGCCGTTCGGTTGTTTTACGTAACCAGGAAGTGGATTTTACGCAACCGAAGTGCAATTAACAACGCACACAACTTAGTCACCACAGATATTGTAACCGGATATGCAAATAATTCTGAGAGACACCAGTATCAGGGGCAACTTCACAAGATGACAGTTTTCAGAGACAGACGTCTCCGGATGGATTGGTTAATGGTTGCTGTGGAGTTTTGAATCAGGAATAAGTCATCGAACGTCAACCGGTCAGCGTAGAAAATTTTCAATTTGCTTTGTTCTACATTGTTCACTTCATTTCCAATACTCTTGTTAAAACTATCTAATTTCTCTTCTCGTATCATTTCTTTGGATATCTCTTCATCTAATGCCACTATGTTTTCTTTTCATTTTTATCATATATGTTGTTTTGTAATTGTTTATTTGGTAATTGATTATTTGAATTTTTAATATTTCTTGTCTATTTTTCCTATTTGTTTTTATTTATTTCATAAAAGTTCATTAATATTTATAATCTTGTCTATTTTTAATTTGTTCGAAATGTTTTTTTTTGACGTGATAACGTCTTTAAAAGATCGTTTTACGGGTGACCGGTTCAGAAACTGTGTCGCGAGGCCTCACGAGGAGCCGATCGCGGTATACCCTCTCGTTATAACCTTAGGCTCCCCCGCACTACAAACTTTTATCGGCCGATATTTTGTCGGGTTGGGCTGTGAGAAGAGCGCGCACACTACGCCAGCTAAACAGTTGGGTTTGGCTGAGGTGAGTGCACACTGGAGCAACAGTCGGCCGACTGCCCAATACTCTGAGCGAACTAAATTGATCAAATCGGCCGACTACAAACAATCGGTAGGTGTGCGCGCGCGCTTTGCGACGAGCTCCATGCTGATATCGCAGTCGGCCGATGGTTGGTCTGGTTGGCTGATAGTTTAGTTTGAACGCGGTTGGGTAGCCCATCAGAAACTTGTTTTATCGGCCGATACAAAATCGTTAGCCAGAATGCGGACTTGCATACATCTTCATACTGATTATAAGCCCGACAAACTATCGGCCGATAAAAAGTTTGTAGTGTGCGGGGAGCCTTAGTTTTCGTTGAATGTTTAACAGTAAAACAAAATGTGAAAGTGCAAGTGAGTGTTACAACAGGTACAGCAAAACAAAACTTATATCACCAATAAGACGTTATCGCGTAAACATCTCGATCGTAAACCTGCTTTACAAACAACCATTTTTTATTAATATTGCTTCTATTTGAACGATTTCAACGAACTAAAAATGCTTGAAAATACTTATTTTAGCAAAACAGCACGTTTTGAGCTTTAATCTGCGTTTTAACGCGTAAAACAGCATAAAAACGACGAAATTTTTATTATTCGTTTTTTATTAATATTGCGTCTATTTGAACGATTTCAACGATCTAAAATATGCTTGAAAATGATTATTTTAGCAAAACAGCACGTTTTGAGCTTTTAATCTGCGTTTTAACGCGTAAAACAACATAAAACGACGGGTACATTATTCGTTTTTTATTTAATATTGCTTCTATTTGAACGATTTCAACGATCTAAAATGCTTGAAAATGCTTATTTTTAGCAAAACAGCACGTTATGAGCTTTTAATCTGCGTTTTAACGCTTAAAACAGCTTTATAAAAAACGACAAGTACATTATTCGTTTTTTTTAATATTGCATCTAATTTGAGACGATTTCAACGATCTAAAATGCTTGAAAATGATTATTTTTACGCACCAAAAAGCACGTTTTTGAGCTTCAAACTGCGTTTTAACGCGTAAAACAGCATAAAAACGACGAATTTTTGTTATTCGTTTTTTTATTAATGTGCTTCTATTTGAACGATTTCAACGATCTAAAATGCTTGAAAATGCTTATTTTGGCAAAACATCACGTTTTGAGGAAGGCTTTAATCTGCGTTTTAACGCGTAAAACAGCATAAAACGACGAATTTTTTATTACATTGGTTTTATTAATATTGCGTCTATTTGAACGATTTCAACGATACAAAAATGCTTTAAAATGATCATTTTGTAGCAAAACAGCACGTTTGAGGCTTTAATCTTGGTTTTAAGGCGTAAAAACAGCATAAAACGACGAATTTTTTTATTATTCGTTTTTTATTAATATTGCTCCTATTTGAACGATTTCAACGATCACAAAATGCTTGAAAATGCTTATTTTATGAAAACTGCACGTTTTGAGCTAATCTGCGTTTTTAACGCTTAAAACAGCATACGCCGAGGTACATTCTTCGTTTTTTATTATGTGTGTCTATTTGAACGATTTCAACGATCCTAAGAAACGCTTGAAAATGATTATTTTAACAAAACAGCACGTTTTGAGCTTTAATCTGCATTTTAACGCGTAAAACGCGCAAAACGACGAATTTTTATTATTCGTTTTTTATTAATATTGCTTCTATTTGAACGATTTCAACGATCTAAAATGCTTGAAAATGCTTATTTTAGCAAAACAGCACGTTTTGAGCTTTAAACTGCGTTTTTTAACGCGTAAAACAGCATAAAAACGACGAAATTTTATTATTCTTTTTTATCAATATTGCGTCTACGAGACGATTTCAACGATCTAAATTAGCGAAAATGCTTATTTTAGCAAAACAGCACGTTTTGAGCTTTAATCTGCGTTTTAACGCGTAAAACAGCATAAAACGACGGGTATTTTTATTATTCGTTTTTTTATTAATATTGCTTCTATTTGAACGATTTCAACGATCTAAATTGCTTGAAAATGCTTATTTTAGCAAAACAGCACGTTTGAGCTTTTAATCTGCGTTTTAACGCGTAAAACAGCATAAAACGCCGAAATTTTTATTATTCGTTTTTTATTTATTATTATTGCGTCTATTTGAACATTTTTTTAACGATCTAAAATGCTTGAAAATGATTATTTTAGCAAAACAGCACGTTTTGAGCTTTTAATCTGCACGCGTTTTAACGCGTAAAACAGCATAAAAACGACGAATTTTTATTATTCGTTTTTATTAGCCAACTTCTATTTGAACGATTTCAACGATCTAAAATGCTTGAAAATGCTTATTTTTAGCAAAACAGCACGGTTTGAGTTTTAATCTGCGTTTTAACGCGTAAAACAGCATCAAAACGACAGAAATTTTTATTATTCGTTTTTATTAATATTGCGTCTATTTAAACGATTTCAACGATCTAAAATGCTTAGCGAAAATGATTGGCGTACAGCAAAACAGCACGTTTTGAGCTTTAATCTGCGTTTTAACGCGTAAACAACATAAAAACGACGAATTTTTATTATTCGTTTTTATTAATATTGCTTCTCTATTTGAACGATTTCAGCGATCTAAAATGCTTGAAAATGCTTATTTTTAGCAGCAAAACAGCACGTTTTGAGCTTTTAATCTGCGTTTTAACGCGTAAAACAGCATAAAACGACGAAATTTTTATTATTCGTTTTTTTATTTATTAATATTTGCGTCTATTTGAGGAACGATTTCAGCGATCTAAAATGCTTGAAAATGCTTATTTTTAGCAAAACAGCACGTTTTGAGCTTTTAATCTGCGTTTTAACGCGTAAAACAGCATAAAACGACGAAATTTTTATTATTCGTTTTATTAATAATGCGTCTATTTTAACGATTTCAACGATCTAAAATGCTCGAAAATGATTATTTTAGCAAAACAGCACGTTTCGAGCTTTAATCTGTATTTTTAACGCGTAAAACAACATAAAACGACAGCAATTTTTATTATTCGTTTTTATTAATATTACTTCTATTTGAACGATTTCCAACGATCTAAAATGCTTGAAAATGCTTATTTTAGCAAAACATGCGTTTGAGCTTTAATCTGCGTTTTTAACGCGTAAACAACATAAAAACGACAATTTTTTATTATTCGTTTTTTATTAATATTGCGTCTATTTGAACGATTTTCAACGATCTGGAAGTAACAAAATGATCATTTTAGCAAAACAGCACGTTTTGAGCTTTTAATCTTGGTTTTAAGGCGTAAAACAGCATAAAAACGACGAATTTTTATTATTCGTTTTTATTATGTGCTCCTATTTTAGAACATTTCAGCGATGCAAATGCTTGAAAATGCTATTTTAGCAAAACTGCACGTTTTGAGCTTAATCTGCGTTTTTAGCAGCAAACAACATAAAAACGCCGAAATTTTTATTCTTCGTTTCGTTTTATTAATATTGTGTCTATTTGAACGATTTCAACGATCTAAATTGCTTGAAAATGCTTATTTTAGCAAAACAGCACGTTTTGAGTTTTAATCTGCGTTTTAACGCGTAAAACAGCATAAAACGCCGAAATTTTTATTATTCGTTTTATTATTATTGCGTCTATTTGAACGATTTAACGATCTAAAATGCTTGAAAATGATTATTTTAGCAAAACAGCACGTTTTGAGCTTTAATCTGCGTTTTAACGCGTAAAACAGCAAACGACGAATTTTTATTATTCGTTTTATTAATATTGCTTCTATTTGAACGATTTCAACGATCTAAAATGCTTGAAATGCTTATTTTAGCAAAACAGCACGGTTTGAGTTTTAATCTGCGTTTTAACGCGTAAAACAGCATCAAAACGACGAAATTTTGTATTATTCGTTTTTATTAATATTGCGAAACTATTTAAACGATTTCAACGATCTAAAATGCTTGAAAATGATTATTTTAGCAAAACAGCACGTTTTGAGCTTTAATCTGCGTTTTAACGCGTAAAACAGCATAAAACGACGAATTTTTTATTATTCGTTTTATTAATATTGCTTCTATTTGAACGATTTCAACGATCTAAAATGCTTGAAAATGCTTATTTTAGCAAAACAGCACGTTTTGAGCTTTAATCTGCGTTTTAACGCGTAAAACAGCATAAAAACGACGAAATTTTTATTATTCGTTTTTTATTAATATTGCGTCTATTTGAACGATTTCAACGATCTAAAATGCTTGAAAATGCTTATTTTAGCAAAACAGCACGTTTTGAGCTTTAATCTGCGTTTTAACGCGTAAAACAGCATAAAACGACGAAATTTTTATTATTCGTTTTTATTAATATTGCGTCTATTTTAACGATTTCAACGATCTAAAATGCTCGAAAATGATTATTTTAGCAAAACAGCACGTTTCGAGCTTTAATCTGCGTTTTAACGCGTAAAACAGCATAAAAACGACGAATTTTTATAATTCGTTCTTTATTAATATTGCTTCTATTTAAAACGATTTCAACGATCTAAAATGCTTGAAAATGCTTATTTTAGCAAAACACCACGTTATGAGCTTTAATCTGCGTTTTAACGCGTAAAACAGCATAAAACGACAGAAATTTTTATTATTCGTTTTTATTAATATTGTTTCTATTTGAACGATTTCAACGATCTAAAATGCTTGAAAATAAAAGCTTATTTTAGCAAAACAGCACGTTTTGAGCTTTAATCTGCGTTTTAACGCGTAAAAACAGCATAAAAACGACGAAATTTTATTATTCGTTTTTTATCAATATTGCGTCTATTTGAACGATTTCACAACGATCTAAAATACTTGTACATTACTTACAAAACAGCACGTTTTGAGTTTTAATCTGCGTTTTGACGCGTAAAACAGCATAAAAAACGACGAAATTCTTTTTATTATTCGTTTTATTAATACGCTCTATTTGAAACGATTTCAACGGGATCTAAAAATGCTTGAAAATGATTATTTTAGCAAAACAGCACGTTTTCAGCTTTATTCTGCGTTTTAACGCGTAAAACAGCATATAAAAACGACGAATTTTATTATTTGTTTTTATTAATATTGCTTCTATTTGAACGACTAACGATCTAAAAGCTTGAAATGCTTATTTTAGTAAAACAGCACGTTTGAGCTTTAATCTGCGTTTTAACGCGTAAAACAGCATAAAACGACGAAATTCTCTTATTATTCGTTTTTTATTAATATTAAGCCCTTATTTGAACGATTTCCAACGATCTAAAATGCTTGAAAATGCTATTTTAAAGCGAAACAGCACGTTTTGAGCTTTACTCTGCGTTTTAACGCGTGAAACAAAACGACGAAATTTTTATTATTCGTTTTATTAATATTGTTTCTATTTGAACGATTTCAACGGATCTAAAAATGCTTGAAAATGCTTTATTTTAGCAAAACAGCACGTTTTGAGCTTAATCTGCGTTTTAACGCGTAAAACAGCATAAAAAACGACGAAATTTTTAATTATTCGCTTTATTAATATTGTGTCTATTTGAAAACGGATTTCAACGATCTAAAATGCTTGAAAATGATTATTTTAGCAAAATGCACGTTTTGAGCTTTAATCTGCGTTTTAACGCGTAAACAGCATAAAAACGACGAATTCTGCTATTCGTTTTATATTAATATTGTTTATTCGTTCGATTTCAACGATCTAAAGCCGCTTGAAATGATTATTTTAGCAACAGCACGTTTTTGAGCTTTAATCTGCGTTTTAACGCGTAAAACAGCATAAAAACGACGAATTTTTATTATTCGTTTTTATTAATATTGCTTCTATTTGAACGATTTCAACGATCTAAAAATGCTTGGAAAATGCTTATTTTAGCAAAACATACGTTTTGAGCTTTAATCTGCGTTTTAACGCGTAAAACAGCATAAAACACAAAATTTCTTATTATTCGTTTTATTAATATTATGTCTATTTGAACGATTTCACGATCTAAAATGCTTGAAAAATGATTATTTTAGCAAAACAGCATCGTTTTGAGCTTTAATCTGCGTTTTAACAAAACAGCATAAAACTACGCAAATTTTTTTATTATTCGTTTTTCATTAATATTGTTTATTTAAAAATGATTTCAACGATCTAAAATGCTTGAAAATGCTTATTTTAGCAAAACAGCATCGTTTTGAGTTTTAATCTGCGGTTTAACGCGTAAAACAGCATAAAAAATCAGACGAAATTTAATTATTCGCTTTATTAATATTGTGCCCATTTGAACGATTTCAACGATCTTAAAATGCTTGAAAATGATTATTTTGAAGCAAAACAGCACGTTTTGATGCTCTTAATCTGCGTTTTAACGCGTAAAACAGCATAAAACGACGAATTTTTATTATTCGTTTTATTAATATTGCTTCTATTTGAACGATTTCAACGATTCAAATGCTTGAAAATGTTTATATTTTAGCAAAACAGCACGTTTTGAGTTTTAATCTGCGTTTTAACGCGTAAAAAACAGCATAAAAACGACGAAATTTTTATTATTCGTTTTTATTAATATTGCGTCTATTTCAACGATTTCAACGATCTAAAATGCTTGAAAATGATTATTTTAGCAAAACAGCAATGCTCGAGTTTTAATCTGCGTTTTAACGCGTAAAACAGCATAAAAAACGACGAATTTTTTATTATTCGTTTTTATTAATATTGCTTCTATTTGAACGATTTCAACGATCTAAAATGCTTGAAAAATGCTTATTTTAGCAAAACAGCACGTTTTGAGCTTTTTAATCTGCGTTTAACGCGTAAACAGCATAAAAACGACGAAATTTTTATTATTCGTTCTTTTTATTAATATTGCGTCATTTGAACGATTTCAACGATCTAAAATGCTTTGAAAATGATTATTTTAGCAAAACAGCACGTTTTGAGCTTTTAATCTGCGTTTTAACGGCGTAAAACAGCATAAAACGACGAATTTTTGTCATTCGTTTTTATTAATAATATTGCTTCTATTTGGAACGATTTCAACGATCTAAAATGCTTGAAAAATGCTTTATTTTAGCAAAACAGCACGTTTTGAGCTTTAATCTGCGTTTTAACGCGTAAACAGCATAAAAACGGATTTGTTTCTTTATTATTCGTTTTTATTAATATTGCGTCTATTTGAACGATTTCAACGATCTAAAATGCTTGAATGATTATTTTAGCAAAACAGCAATGTTTTGAGTTTAATCTGCGTTTTAACGCGTAAAACAGCACATAAAAACGACATTACCCTTTCTTTTAACGTTTAACACTAAAAGGAAAAATATTTTTTTTAAAAAAAATTTTGGTTTTTAATTGCGTTTTAACGCAAAAAAGCAAAAAAAAAAATTTTTTTAACGTTTTTTAATTTGCTTTTTTAACTTTTAACGTTTTAAAAGGAAAATTTTTTTTTTTAAAAACCCCGTTTTATTTAATTTCCTTTTTGCTAAAAAATTTAAAAAACGACGTTTTTTATTCTTTTTTATAAAACGCAAAACGATTTAAATTTAAAAAATTTAAAATGTTTTTTAAAAAAACGATTTTAGTTTAATTGCTTTTAAGCTAAAAAGCAAAAACACGTTTTTTTAATTTCTTTTTATTAAATTTTTTAAAAATTTACGTTAAAATGCAAAAAATGAAAAAAAACGATTTTTAGTTTTTAAGGGTTTTTAACAAAAGAAAAAAAAATTTTTTTTTCTTTTTTATTAAAGCTATTTGCCCATTTAACGTTAAAAATGTTTTTTAAAAAATTTTTTTTACAAAAACGAAAATTTTTTAGAACGCTTTTTAAGCTTAACGCTAAAAACCAAAAATCTTTTTTTTAAATATTCGTTTTTAAATTTCCCCAAAAAAAAAATTTTTAAAAATAATTTTGAAAACCCCTTTTAGAAAACCGTTTTAAGCAAAACGCAAAAAAAACGACGTTTTTTAATTTTTTTTTTAAATTTTTTTTTTGCATTTAACGATTAAAAATTTTTAAAATGCTTTTTTTTCAAAAGCACTTTTGAGTTTAATCTGCGTTTTAACGCGTAAAACAGCTTAAAAACGACAAAATTTTAAATTATTCTTTTTTATTAATATTGTTCTATTTGAACGATTTCAACGATCTAAAATGCTTGAAAATGTTTTATTTTGAAAAACACTTTTTGGTTTTAATCTGCGTTTTCCCGTAAAAAAAGGGACAAAATTTTTTATTTTTCGTTTTTTTTTAAATTGCTCATTTGAACGATTTCAACGATCTAAAATGCTGAAAATGTTTTTTTTAGCAAAACAGCTTTTTTGATTTTTAAACTGCGTTTTAACGCGTAAAACAGATCACAAATTTTTTTTATTCGTTTTTAAATATTTTTTCTATTTGACGATTTCAACGATCAAAAAATGTTTGAAAATGTTTTATTTTAGAAAAACAGCACGTTTTGAGTTTAATCTGGTTTTAAGGGAAAAAAGTAAAAACAAAATTTTTATTACGTTTTTATTAATATTGCTCTATTTGAACGATTTCAACGATCTAAAATTTTTAAAATGTTATTTTAGCAAAACAGACGTTTTGATTTTTAACGCGTTTAAGGGAAAAACAGCATAAAACGACGAATTTTTTATTATTCTTTTTTATTAATATTGTTATTTGAACGATTTCAACGATCTAAAATGTTTTAAAATGTTATTTTAAAAGAAAACAGCACTTTTTGAGTTTTAATCTGCTTTAACGGAAAACAGCAAAAAAAACGAAAATTTTTTTTTTCTTTTTTTTTTGCGTTATTTGAAATTTCAAATCTAAATTTTTAAAATTTTTTTAAAAAACAGGTTTTAGCTTTAACGTTTTTACGCAAAAAAGGGAAAAAACCGTTTTTATTCTTTTTTATTAAATTGTTTCATTTGAACGATTTCAACTTAAAATCTTGAAAAGTTATTTTAAAAACAGGTTTTAGTTTTTTTGCGTTTTAAGGGGAAACAGATAAAAAGTTTTATATTGTTTTTTTTGCGCAAAACGATTTAAATCAAAAATTTTTTTTAAAAAATATTTTTTAGCAAAACGCCCTTTTATTTTTAACGTTTTTAACCGTAAAAAAATAAAAAACCGTTTTTTAAATATTCTTTTTTATTAAATTCCTTTTAAGTTTAAAAAGATTAAAAAGCAAAAGATTTTTTTGGCAAAACCCCGTTTTATTTTTAACGTTTTAACGCAAAAACCCCCAAAAAAATTTTTATTACGTTTTTTTTAAAATTTTGTTTAAAATTTTAGAAAAAGTTAAAAAATTGCTTTTTTGCAAAACAAAAAAGGAGTTTTTTTTCGTTTTTAATAAAAAAAGAAAAAAAAAGGAAAAATTTTTTAATCTTTTTTTAAAAATTTTGCTTATTTAAACACAACGTTTTGTTTAAAAATTTTTTTAAGCAAAGAAAAGGGTTTTTTTTTTAAATTCGTTTTAAAAAAAAGCTTAAAAAACGAAATTTTAATTGTTTTTTAAATTTTGTTTTTTTTGAACGATTTAAAGTTAAAAATGTTTTTAAAAGTTTTAAAAGCAAAAAAATTTTTTTTTTTTAATTTGGGTTTTTAACGAAAAACACTAAAAAGGAAATTTTAAATTACGTTTTTATTTATTTTTCTTTTAACGTTTAACACTAAAAGCGAAAATTTTTATTTTGAAAAAAAGTTTTATTTAACGGTTTTAACGCGTAAAAAAAAAAAAAGCAAATTTTTAACTTTTTTTTTTAAATTGCGTTTTTAACGTTTAAACCAAAAAGCAAAAATTTATTTTGAAAAAACCTTTTTATTTAACGGTTTTAACTAAAAAGCTTAAAAAAGAAATTTTATTACCCGTTTTAAAAAAAGTTTAAAAATTTTTTTCCCGCAAAAATTTTTTAAAATGCTTTTTTTTACAAAAAACGTTTTATTTTTTAATTGTTTTTTAACCCCAAAAAAAAAAAAGGAAATTTTTTTTTTCGTTTTAAAATTTTTGGGCTTTTTAAAACGAAAAATTTTAAAAAATTTTTTTTAAAAATGTTTTTTTGAAAAAAATTTTTTTTATTTTAAGGGTTTTGCGTAAAACAGCTTTTAAAAGAAAAAAATTTTTAACGTTTTTTTAAATATTGTTTTATTTTAATTTCCATTAAAAAGTTAAAGTTTTTTGAAAAAACCCTTTTTAGCAACGCGGTTTGGGTAAAACGCTAAAACGCAAATTTTTTTTTAAAACGTTTTTATTATTCGTTTTTTAAATTTTAAAAATTTTAAAACT
>NW_027046240.1:0-29459 GCF_025399875.1 Dalotia coriaria | reverse complement strand
ATTTTTTTTTTTTTCAAAAAAAAAACGTTTTTCTTTAAAAAAATGCTTGAAAATGCTTATTTTAAAAAAGCAAAAAAACCAAAAGGAAAAAAAAACTTTTTTTTGAAAAGCTTTAAAAACCCCCCCTTTGCGTTTTAAAACCCCTTTTTAAAAAGGAAAAGCATAAAATAAAAAAAAAAAAAAAAAAAAAAAAAAAAAAAAAAAAAAATTTTTTTTTTTTTTTTTTTTTTTTTTTTTTTTTTTTTTTTTTTTTTTTTTTTTTTTTTTTAAAATTTTAAAAAATTTTCCCGGTTTTTAAAAAATTAAAAAATTTTTATTTTTTTTTTATTTAAAACGTTTTTCCGATCAAAAATGTTTGAAAATGCTTTTTTTGAAAAACAGAAAGTTTTGAGTTTATTCTTTTTTAAAGCGTAAAACAGCATAAAAGGGACGAAATTTTTATTATTCGTTTTTTTTTTTATTGCGTCTATTTGAAGTTTTTAACGATTAAAAAGCTTAAAAATGTTATTTTAGCAAAACAGCACGTTTTGAGTTTAATCTCCCTTTTAAGGGGAAAAACAGCATAAAAACGACGAATTTTTATTATTCGTTTTTAAATATTGCTTCAATTTGAACGATTTCAACGATTTAAAATTTGAAAATGCTTATTTTAGCAAAACAGAATTTTGGTTTTAATCTGCGTTTAACGCGTAAAACAGCATAAAACGACAAAATTTTTTATTATTCTTTTTTATTTTTATTGCTTCTATTTGAACGATTTCAACGATCTAAAATGCTTGAAAATGCTTATTTTAGCAAAACAGTAATTTTTTGAGCTTTAATCTGCGTTTTAACGCGTAAAACAGCATAAAAACGACGAAATTTTTATTATTCGTTTTTATTAATATTGCGTCTATTTGAACGATTTCAACGATCTAAATGCTTGAAAATGCTTATTTTTAGCAAAACAGCACGTTTTGAGTTTTATTCCTGCGTTTTAACGCGTAAACAGCATAAAAAACGACGAAATTTTTATTATTCGTTTTTTATTTTTATTGCGTCTATTTTAACGTGATTTCAACGTGATCTAAAATGCTTGAAAATGCTTATTTTACAAAACAGCATCGTTTTGAGCGCTTTAATTCAGTTTTAACGCGTAAACAGCATAAAAACGAATTTTATTATTCGTTTTTATTAATATTGCTTCTATTTGAACGATTTCAACGATCTAAAAATGCTTGAAAATGCGCTTATTTTAGCAAAACAGCACGTTTTGAGTTTTGTAATCTGCGTTTTAACGCGTAAAACAGCATAAAAACGACGAAATTTACGCCCGTTTTTATTAATAAGTGCGTCTATTTGAACGATTTCAACGATCTAAAATGCTTGAAAATGTTTATTTTAGCAAAAATGTTAATGTGTTTTGAGTGGTTTAATCTGCGTTTTAACGCGTAAAACAGCATAAAAACGACGAATTTTTATTATTCGTTTTTATTAATATTGTTTCCTATTTGAAGATTTCCCAACGATCTAAAATGCTTGAAAATGCTTATTTTAAAGCAAAACAGCACGTTTTGAGCTTTAATCTGCGTTTTAACGCGTAAAAACAGCATAAAACGACGAATTTCTTTTTATTATTCGTTTTTATTATTGCTTCTATTTGAACGATTTCAACGATCTGGGGTAAAATGTGCTTGAAAATGCTTATTTTAGCAAAACAGCACGTTTTGAGCTTTAATCTGCGTTTTAATGCGTAAAACATCATATAAAAGCGACGAATTTTTTATTATTCGTTTTTATGCCATTGCTTCTATTTGAACGATTTAAATGATCTGTACCGCTTGAAAATGCTTATTTTAACGAACAGCACGTTTTGAGCTTTAATCTGCGGTTTTAAGTCGTAAAACAGGCATAAAAACGACGAATTATTCGTTTTTATTATTGCTTCTCTATTTGAACGATTTCAACGATCTAAAATGCTTGAAAATGCTTATTTTAGCAAACAGCACGTTTTGAGTTTTAATCTGCGTTTTAACGCGTGCAAACAGCATAAAACGACGAATTTTTTATTATTCGTTTTTATTAATATTGCGTCTATTTGAACGATTTCAACGATCTAAAATGTTTGAAAATGCTTATTTTAGCAAAACAGCACGTTTTGAGCTTTAATCTTTCGCGTTTTAACGCGTAAAACAGCATAAAACGACGAATTTTTATTATTCGTTTTTCAATATTGCTTCTATTTGAACCATTTCAACGATCTAAAATGTTTTTGAAAATGTTATTTTAGCGCAACAACAGCACGTTTTGAGTTTTATTCTGCGTTTTAGCGGGCGTAAAACAGCATAAAAACGACGTGAAATTTTTATTATTCTGTTTTTATTAATATTGCGTTCATTTATGCGATTTCAACGATCTAAAATGCTTGAAAATGCTTATTTTAGCAAAACAGCAATTTGCTTTGAGCTTTTAACTGCGTTTTAACGCGTAAAAGAGCATAAAATGACGAATTTTTGTATTATTTGTTTTTATTAATATTGTTTCTTTATTTAAACGATTTAACATCTAAGCCGCCGAAAATGTTTATTTTAGCAAAACAGTTAATGTTTTTGAGCTTTTAATCTGCGTTTAACTGTAAAACAGCATAAAAACGACGAATTTTTATTATTCGTTTTATTAATATTGCGCTCATTTGAATGATCGTAACGACTAAAATGCTGAGAATGCTTATTTTAGCAAAACAGCATCGTTTTGAGTTTAATTCGTTTTAACGCGTAAAAACAGCATAAAAACGACGAAATTTTTATTATTCGTTTTTTTAATATTGCTTCTATATTTGAACGATTTCAACGATCTAAATGTTTGAAAATGCTTATTTAGCAAAAACAGGACGTTTTGAGTTTTAATCTGCGTTTAACGCAGTACTGATGGTGTTATAAAACGACGAATTTTTCGTTTTTATAAATATTGCTTCTATTTGAACGATTTCAACGATCTAAATGCTTTGAAAATGCTTTATTTTAGCAAAACAGCAATGTTTTGAGGCTTTAATCTGCGTTTTAACGCGTAAAACAGCATAAAAACGACGAAATTTTTATTATTCGTTTTATTATATGCGTCTCATTTGAACGATTTCAACGATCTAAAATGCTTGAAAATGCTTTATTTTAGCAAAACAGACGTTTTGAGCTTTTAATCTGCGTTTTAACGCGTAAAACAGCATAAAACGACGAATTTTATTATTCGTTTTATTAATTGCGTCTATTTGAACGATTTCAACATCTAAAATGCTTGAAAATGCTTATTACAAGCAAACATATTTTGAAATCGCGTTTTAACGCAAAACAGCATAAAAACGACGAATTTTTATTATCTCGTTTTATATTATTGCGTCTATTTGAACGATTTCAACGATCTAAAATGCTTGAAAATGCTTATTTTAGCAAAACAGCACAGTTTTGAGCTTTAATCTGCGTTTTAACGCTAAACAGCATAAAACGACGAATTTTTTTTATTCGTTTTTATTTATTGCTTCTATTTGAACGATTTCAACGATCTAAAATGCTTTGAAAATGTTTTATTTTAAAAAACAGCACGTTTTGAGTTTTAATCTGCGTGTTAACGCGTAAAACAGCATAAAAAACGACAAAATTTTTTTATTATTTTTTTTTTAAATATTGCGTCTATTTGAACGATTTCAAGGGGATCTAAAATGCTTGAAAATGCTTTTTTTTGGCAAAACAGCACGTTTTGAGTTTTTTTCTGCTTTTTAAACCGCGTAAAACAGCAAAAAAAGACGAAAATTTTTATTATTGTTTTTTTTTTTATTGCTTTCTATTTAAAACGATTTCAACGACCCAAAAATGCTTAAAAATGCTTTTTTTTGGCAAAAACAGAGGGTTTTGAGTTTTTAATCTGCTTTTTAAGGGTAAAACAGCAAAAAAAACGACGAAATTTTTATTATTCGTTTTTTTTAGGTTTCTATTTGAACGTTTTCCCAACGATCAAAAAATGTTTGAAAATGCTTATTTTAGCAAAACAGCACGTTTTGTTTTTTAATCTGCTTTTTTAACGCGAAAAAACAGCATAAAACGACGAAATTTTTTTTATTGTTTTTTTTAAATTTGGGGGTCTATTTAAAACAAAATTTCAACGATCTAAAATTTTTGGAAAAATGTTTTATTTTAGCAAAACAGCACGTTTTGATTTTTCTGCGTTTTAACGCAAAACAAAAAAAAAACGACGAAATTTTTATTATTCTTTTTTATTTATTGCGTCTATTTGAACGATTTAAACGATCTAAAATGCTTAAAAATGCTTATTTTGCAAAAAACAGCACTTTTTGAGCTTTATTCTGCGTTTTAACGCGAAAAAACAATAAAAAACGACGAATTTTATTATTCGTTTTTATTTTTCTCTTTTTTGAACGATTCAACGATCTAAAATTTGAAAATGTTTATTTTAAAAACAGCACGTTTTGAGTTTAACGCCGCTAAAAGTTAAAAAACACAAAATTTTTTATTATTCTTTTTTTATTAATATTGCGCATTTGAACGATTTCAACGATCTAAAATGCTTAAAAAATGCTTTTTTTAGAAAAAACACAATTTGGTTTACGCGTTTTAACGCGTAAAAAGCAAAAAAAACGAAAAAATTTTTTATTATTTTTTTTTATTTTTTTGCTCTATTTGAACGACCGATTTTGTTGAAAAATGCTTTTTTTAGAAAAAACAGCACGTTTTATTTTAATCTGCGTTTTAACGCGTAAAACGCATAAAACGACGAATTTTTATTATTCGTTTTTTTTAAATATTTTTCGAACATTTCAACGATCAAAAAAATGTTAAAAAATGCATTTTAGAAAAAACAGATTTTTGAGCTTTAACGCGTTTTAACGCGTAAAACAGCATAAAAACGACGAATTTTTTATTATTCGTTTTTTATTAATATTGCTTCTATTTTGAACGATTTCAACGATCTAAAATGCTTGAAAAATGCTTATTTTAGCAAAACAGCACGTTTTGAGCTTTAATCTGGCACTTTAACGCGTAAACAGCATAAAAACGACGAATTTTTTATTATTCCGTTTTTATTAATATTGCTTCTATTTCAAACGATTTCAACGATCTAAAATGCTTGAAAATGCTTATTTTAACAAAACAGCACGTTTTGAGCTTTAATCTGCGTTTTTAACGCGTAAAACAGCATAAAACGACGCAATTTTTATTATTCGTTTTTATTAATATTGCGTCTATTTGAACGATTTCAACGATCTAAAAAATGCTGAAAATGCTTATTTTAGCAAAACAAAGCACGTTTTGAGCTTTAATTTGCGTTTTAACGCGTAAAACAGCATAAAATCTTAATGAATTTTATTATTCGTTTTTATTAATATTGCTTCTACGCCTGGAAATTCATCTAACGCTGACCAAACGAAAATGCTTATTTTAGTAAACAGCACGTTTTGAGCTTTACTGCGTTATAACGCGTAAAACAGCATAAAACGACGAAATTTTTATTATCGGTTTTTATTTTTATTGCGTCTATTTGAACGATTTCAACGATCTAAAATGCTTTGAAAATGCTTATTTTAGCAAAACAGCACATTTAGCTTTATTCTGCGTTTTAACGCGTAAAACAGCATAAAACGACGGTATTATTCGTTTTTATTAATATTGCTTCTATTTGAACGATTTCAACGATCTAAAAAATGCTTGGAATGCCTTATTTTAGCAAAACAGCACGTTTGAGCTTTAATCTGCGTTTTCACGCGTAAAACAGCATAAAACGACGAAATTTTTATTATTCGTTTTTATTAATATTGCGTCTATTTGAACGTGATTTCAAATGATTCAAAATGCTTGAAAATGTTTATTTTAGCAAAAAACAGCACGTTTTGAGCTTTATTCTGCGTTTTAACGCGTAAAACAGCATAAAACGACGCGAAATTTTATTATTCGTTTTATTTTGCTTGCGTCTATTTGAAATCGATTTCAACGGATCTTAAAATGTTTCTTTGAAAATGTTTTTATTTTAGCAAAACAGCACGTTTTGAGTTTTAATCTGCGCCTTTAACGCGTAAAACAGCATAAAAACAATTTATTATTCGCTTTTTTATTTATATTACTTATTTGAACGATTTCAACGATCTAAAAATGCTTTGAAAATGTTTATTTTAGCAAACAGCACGTTTTGAGCTTTATTCTGCGTTTTAACGCGTAAAACAGCATAAAAACGACGAAATTTTTTGGTTATTCGTTTTATTTTTATTGCGTCTATTTAAATGATTCTGTAACGATCTAAAATGCTTGAAAATAAGTTATTTTAGCAAACAGCACGTTTTTGAGCTTTAATCTGCGTTTTAACGCGTAAAAACAGCATAAAAACGACGAAATTTTATTATTCGTTTTTATTAATATTGCGTCCATTTGAACGATTTCAACGATCTAAAAAATGCTTGAAAATGCTTATTTTAGCAAAACAGCACGTTTTGAGCTTTAATCTGCGTGTTAACGCGTAAACAGCATAAAACGACAAAATTTTTTTTATTATTCGTTTTTATTAATATTGCGTCTATTTGAACGATTTCAACGATCTAAAATGCTTGAAAATGCTTATTTTAGCAAAACAGCACTTTTTGAGCTTTTATTCTGCGTTTAACGCGTAAAACGCTTTAAAAACGACGAAATTTTTATTATTCGTTTTTATTTTTATTGCGTCATTTGAACGATTTCAACGATCTAAAATGCTTGAAAATGCTTATTTTAGCAAAACAGCACTTTTTGAGTTTTTAATCTGCGTTTTAACGCGTAAAACAGCATAAAACGACGAATTTTTATTATTCGTTTTTATTAATATTGCGTCTATTTGAACGATTTCAACGATCTAAAATGCTTGAAAATGCTTATTTTAGCAAAACAGCACTTTGGGTTTTTATTCTGCGTTTTAACGCGTAAAACAGCATAAAACGACGAAATTTTTATTATTCGTTTTATTTTTATTGCGTCTATTTGAACGATTTCAACGATCTAAAATGCTTGAAAATGCTTATTTTAAGCAAAACAGCACGTTTTGAGCTTTAATCTGCGTTTTAACGCGTAAAACAGCATAAAACGACGAATTTGTTATTATTCGTTATTAATTAATATTGCTTCTATTTGAACGATTTCAACGATCTAAAATGCTTGAAAATGCTATTTTAGCAAAACAGCACTTTTTGAGCTTTAATCCCCGTTTTAACGCGTAAAAAAACATAAAACGACGAAATTTTTATTATTCGTTTTTATTAATATTGCGTCTATTTCAACGATTTCAACGCTCTAAAATGCTTGAAAATGCTTATTTTAGCAAAACAGCACTTTTTGAGCTTTAATCTGCGTTTTAACGCGTAAACAGCATAAAAACGACGAATTTTTATTATTCTTTTTTATTAATATTGCTTCTATTTGAACGATTTCAACGATCTAAAATGCTTGAAAATGCTTATTTTAGCAAAACAGCACGTTTTGAGCTTTAATCTGCGTTTTAACGCGTAAAACAGAAATAAAACGACGAAATTTTTATTATTCGTTTTTATTAATATTGCGTCTTTGAACGATTTCAACGATCTAAAATGCTTGAAAATGCTTATTTTAGCAAAACAGCATTGGTTTTTATTCTGCGTTTTAACGCGTAAAAAAACAAAAAAACGACGAAATTTTTATTATTCGTTTTTATTTTTATTGCTCTATTTGAACGATTTCAACGATCTAAAATGCTTGAAAATGTTTATTTTAGCAAAACAGCACGTTTTGAGCTATAATCTGCGTTTTAACGCGTAAAACAGCATAAAACGACGAATTTTTTATTATTCGTTTTTTATTAATTTGCTTCTATTTGAACGATTTCAACGATCTAAAATGCTTGAAAATGCTTATTTTAGCAAAACAGCACGGTTTGAGCTTAATCTGCGTTTTAACGCGTAAAACAGCATAAAACGACGAAATTTTTATTATTCGTTTTTATTAATATTGCGTCTATTTGAACGATTTCAACGATCTAAAATGTTGAAAATGCTTATTTTAACAAAACAGCACATTTTGGCTTTATCTGCGTTTTTAACGCGTAAAACAGCATAAAACGACGAAATTTTATTATTCGTTTTATTTTTTATTGCTCTATTTGAACGATTTCAACGATCTAAAATGCTTGAAAATGCTTATTTTAGCAAAACAGCACGTTTTGAGCTATAATCTGCGTTTTAACGCGAAAAACAGCAAAAAAACGACGAATTTTTATTATTCGTTTTTATTAATAGCTTCTATTTGAACGATTTCAACGATCTAAAATGCTTGAAAATGCTTATTTTAGCAAAACAGCACGTTTTGAGCTTTAATCTGCGTTTTAACGCGTAAAACAGCATAAAACGACGAAATTTTATTATTCGTTTTTTTTAAATTGCGTCTATTTGAACGATTTCAACGATCTAAAATGCTTGAAAATGCTTATTTTAGCAAAACAGCACGTTTTGAGCTTAATCTGCGTTTTGACGCGTAAAAAAAGCATAAAACGACAATTTTTATTATTCGTTTTTTATTAATTTTGTTCTATTTGAACGATTTCAACGATCTAAAATGCTTGAAAATGCTTATTTTAGCAAAACAGCACGATTTGAGCTTTATCTGCGTTTTAACGCGTAAAACAGCATAAAAACGACAAAATTTTTTATTATTCGTTTTTTTATTTATTGCGTCTATTTGAACGATTTCAAGATCTAAAATGCTTGAAAATGCTAATTTTAGCAAAACAGCACGTTTTGAGCTTTAATCTGCGTTTAACGCGTAAAACAGCATAAAACGACGAATTTTTATTATTCGTTTTATTAATATTGCTTCTATTTGAACGATTTCAACGATCTAAAATGCTTGAAAATGCTTATTTTAGCAAAAACAGCACTTTTTGAGCTTTAATCTGCGTTTAAGGGTAAAAAAGCATAAAACGACGAAATTTTAAATTATTCGTTTTTATTAATATTGCGTCATTTGAACGATTTCAACGATCTAAAATCTTGAAAATGCTTATTTTACAAAACAGCACGTTTTGAGCTTTTAATCTGCGTTTTAACGCGTAAAACAGCAAAAAAACGACGAATTTTTTTATTATTCGTTTTTATTAATATTGCGTCTATATGAACGATTTCAACGATCACGTGGCAGAAATGCTTATTTTAGCAAAACAGTACGTTTTGAGCTTTAATTTTGCGTTTTTAACGCGTAAAACAGCATAAAAACGACGAATTTTTATTATTCGTTTTTATTAATATTGCTTCTATTTGAACGATTTCCAGCGATCTAAAATGCTTGAAAATGCTTATTTTAGCAAAACAGCACGTTTTGAGCTTTTACTCTGCGTTTTAACGCGTAAACAGCATAAAAACGGCGAATTTTTATTATTCGTTTTTTATTTTTTTATTGCGTCTGTTGAACGATTTCAACGATCTAAAATGCTTGAAAATGCCTTTAGCAAAACAACACGTTTGAGCTTTAATCTGCGTTTAACGCGTAAACAGCATAAAAACGACGAATTTTTGTATTCGTTTTATTAATATTGCGTCTATTTGAACATTTCAACGATCACAAAATGCTTGAAAATGCTTATTTTAGCAAAACCACGTTTTGAGCTTTAATCTGCGTTTTAACGCGTAAAACAGCATAAAAACGACGAATTTTTGTTATTCGTTTTATTAATATTTAGCTGTTGAACTGATTTCCAGCGATCTAAAACGGCAATGATTATTTGTAAAACAGCGCGTTTGAGCTTTTAATCTGCGCAACGCGTAAAAACAGCATAAAACGACGAAATTTTTGTTATTCGTTTTTATTAATATTGCGTCTATTTGAACGATTTCAGCGATCTAAGAGTAGCGAAAATGCTTATTTTAGCAAACAGCGGCTTTAATCTGCGTTTTAACGTAAAAACAGCTTATAAAACGACGAAATTTTTATTATTCGTTTTATTAATATTGCGTCTGTTGAACGATTTCAACGTCTAAAATGTTTGAAAATGCTTATTTTACAGCAAAACAGCACGTTTGAGGCTTTAATCTGCGTTTTAGCTCGTAAAACAGCATAAAACGACGAATTTTTATTATTTGTTGTTTTATTAATATTGCGTCTATGTGAACGATTTCAACGATCTAAAATGCTTGAAAATGCTTATTTTAGCAAAACAGCGCGTTTGAGCGCGTGCGTTTAACGTAAAACGGCGAAAACGACGAATTTTTATTATTCGTTTTTATTAATATTGCTTCTGTTGAACGATTTCCAACTGATCTAAAATGTTTTGAAAATGCTGGCAAAACGGCACGTTTGAGCTTTAATCTGCGTTTTACAACGCGTAAAACAGCATAAAACGACGAAATTTTTATTATTCGTTTTTTATTAATATTGCGTGCATTGAACGTTTCAACGATAAATGCTTGAAAATACTTGTTTAGCAAAACAGCACGTTTTGAGCTTTATTCTACGTTTACAACGCGTAAAACAGCATAAAAACGACAAAATTTACCATTATTCGTTTTATATTTTTATTGCGTCTATTTAGACGATTTCAACGATCTAAAATGCCAGAAAATGCTATTTTAGCAAAACAGCACGTTTGAGCTTTGATCTGCGTTTTAACGCGTAAACGCTTTGCAAAAACGACGAATTTTTTTATTATTCGTTTTCTATTAATGTGCTATTTGAACGATTTTAACGATCTAAAATGCTTGAAAATGCTTATTTTAGCTAAACAGCACGTTTTGGTAATCTGCGTTTTAACGCGTAAAACAGCATAAAACGACGAAGGTACGCATTATTCGTTTTTATTAATGTTGCGTCTGTTGAACAGTTCAGCGATCTAAAATGCTTGAAAATGCTTATTTTAGCAAAACAGCACGTTTTGAGGCTTTAATCTGCGTTTTAACGCGTAAAACAGCATAAAAACGACGAATTTTTTATTATTCGTTTTTTATTAATATTGCTTCTATTTGAACGATTTCGGCGATCTAAAATGCTTGAAAGTAGCATTTTGGCAAAACAGCACGTTTTGAGCTTTAATCTGCGTTTTAACGCGTAAAACAGCATAAAACGACAGATTTTTTTTTTATTATTCGATTTTTATTAATATTGCTTCTATTTGAACGATTTCAACGATCTAAAAGGCAGAAAATGCTTATTTTTAGCAAAACAGCACGTTTTGAGGCTTTAATCTGCGTTTAACGCATCCGAGCAACATAAAAACGGCGAATTTTTATTGTTTGTTTTTTGTTAAATATTGCATCTGTTGAACGATATGGCGATACAAATGCTTGAAAATGCTTATTTTTTGCAAGCAGCGTTTTGAGGCAATCTGCGTTTTTAACGGCGGCAAAACAGCATAAAGGCGACGCAATTTTTTATTATTTTGTTTTTGATAATTTTGCTTCTATTTGAACGATTTAACGATCTAAAATCTTGAAAATGCTTATTTTAGCAAAACAGCACGTTTTGAGCTTTAATCCAGCGTTTAACGCGTAAAACCGGCGCAAAACGACCGGGAGGTACATATTCGTTTTATTAATATTTAGCTATTTGAACGATTTCAACGATCTAAAATGCTTGAAAATGCTTATTTTAGCAAAACAGCACGTTTTGAGGCTTTATTCTGCGTTTTTAACGCGTAAACAGCATAAAAACGGCCGAATTTTATTCGTTTTTTTTATTTTTATTGCGTCTATTTGAACGGTTCAACGATCGTGCTTGAAAATGCTTATTTTTAGCAAAACAGCACGTTTTGAGCTTTAATGCGATTTTTAACGCGTAAACAGCATAAAACGACGAATTTTTTATTATTCGTTTTTAATGTTAGCTTCTATTTGAACGATTTCAACGATCTAAATGGCGAAAATCAGCATTTTTAGCAAAACAGCGCGTTTTGAGCTTTAATCACCGAACAACGCGTAAAACAGCTTATAAAGGCGGCAGAGGAATTTTTATTCGTTTTTTTTTTTATTAATATTTGCGTCTATTTGAACGATTTCAACGATCTAAAATGTTTGAAAATGCTTATTTTAGCAAAACAGCACGTTTGAGCTTTATTCTGCGTTTAACGCGTAAAACAGCATAAAACGACGAAATTTTTATTATTCGTTTTTTGTTTTATCTATTTGAACGATTTCAACGATCTAAAGTAGCGAAAATGCTTGTTTAGCAAAACAGCACGTTTTGAGCTTTAATCTGCGTTTTTAACGTAAAACAACATAAAAACGACGAAATTTTTATTATTCGTTTTATTAATATTTGCGTCCGGCAGACGATTTCAACGATCTAAATAGCGGTAGCGTTTGCCAACACAGCACGTTTGAGCTTAATCTGCGTTTTAACGTAAAACAGCATAAAAACGACGAATTTTTATTATTCGTTTTGTTAATAGCTTCTGGCGGGGCCGTTTTAGCGATCTAAAATGCTTGAAAGTAGCGGCAGCGAGCAAGCACGTTTTGAGCTTTGCATTGCGTTTTAACGTAAAACAGCATAGAAACGACGAAATTTTATTCGTTTTTTTATTTTTGTGCGTCTATTTGAACGGTTTAACGATCTAAAATGTAGGCGGCATTTTAGCAAAACAGCGCATTTTTGAGCTTTAATCTGCGTTTTTAACGTAAAACAGCATAAAACGACGAATTTTTATTATTCGTTTTTTTATTAATATTGCTTCTATTTGAACGTTCAACGATCTAAAATGGCGAAAATGCTTATTTAGCAAAACAGCGCGTTTTGAGCTTTAATCGCGTTTGCGCGTGAGCAACATAAAAACGACGAAATTTTATTATTCGTTTTTTATTAATATTCAGGCGAACGGTTGCAACGATCTAAAATGCTTGAAAATGCTTATTTTAGCAAAGAACGCGCATTTGCGGGCTTTATTCTGCGATTTAACGCGTAAACAGCATAAAAACGACGAAATTTTTATTTCGTTCGTTTTATTTTTATTGCGTCTGTTGGGAACGATTTCAACGATCTAAAATGGCAGAAAATGCGGTGTTTGGCAAGGCGGCACGTTTTGAGCTTTAATCCTGCACGTTTTAACGCGTAAAACAGCATAAAACGACCAATTTTTTATTATTCGTTTTATTAATGTACTTCTGGTGACAGTTTCAGGTCGTAGCGTGCTGTTTAGCAAAACCGTACGTTTGGGCTTTAATCTGCGTTTTAGCGCGTAAAACAACATAAAACGACGAAATTTTATTATTCGTTTTTTTATTAATATTGCGTCTATTTGAACGATTTCAACGATCTAAAATGCTTAGAAAATCGCTTATTTTAGCAGCGAGCACGTTTGAGCTTTAATCTGCGTTTAACGTAAAACCTTTATAAAACGGCAAATTTTATTATTCGTTTTTAATTGTACGTCCATTGTGAACGATTTCAGTGCAAATCGCGTCCTTTGCTTTAGCAAAACGGCGTTTGGGCTTTAATCTGCGTTTTAACGTAAACATAAAGCGACGTTTTATTGTCGTTTTTTTATTAATCTGTTGAACGATTTCAGCGATCTAAAATGGCGAAAATCGCTGTTTGGTAAAACAGCACGTTTTGAGCTTTAATCTGCGTTTTAACGCGTAAACAGCTTATAAAAACGACGAATTTACACCGGTATTCGTTTTTATTAATAGCTATTTGAACGATTTCAACGATCTAAATGCTTGAAAATGCTTGTTTTGCCGTAGCACGTTTTGAGCTTTAATCTGCGTTTTAACGCGTAAAACAGCATAAAACGACGAATTTTTATTGTTCGTTTTGTGTGCGTCTATTTGAACATTCCAGCGATCTAAAATGCTTGAAAATGTATTTAGCAAAACAGCCCTTTTGAGCTTTAATCTGCGTTTTATCGCGTAAAACAGCATAAAACATTTCAAAATTTTCTATTATTCGTTTTTTATTAATATTTGCTTCTATTTGAACGATTTCAACGATCGTGAAATCTTGTTGAGCAAAACAGCACGTTTTGGCTTTTGTCCGTTTCGCGCCGGCAACATAAAAACGACAGATTTTTTATTTTTCGTTTTTATTAATATTGCGTCTATTTGAACGATTTCAGCGAATCGTATGCGAAAGTAGCGGCTGCAGCAAGGCAGCGCGCAGGGCAATCGTTTTTAACGCGTAAAACGCTTGTAAAAACGACGAATTTTTTTATTATTCGTTTTATTAATATTGCTTCTATTTGAACGATTTCAACGATCTAAAATGCTGAAATGATTATTTTAACGCCAAAACGTACGTTTGAGCTTTAATCTGCGTTTTAACGTAAACAGCATAAAAACGACAGAAATTTTTGATATTCGTTTTTATTAATGTTGCGTCTATTTAGAACGATTTCAACGATCTAAAATGCTTGAAAATGCTTATTTTGGCAAACAGCGTTTGAGGCTTTTAATCGCGTTTTAACGTAAAACGGCATCGGCGTGGTGCACATTATTCGTTTTTTGTCATCGTCTGTTGAACGATTTCAACGATCTAAAATGGCGAAAATGCTTATTTTAGCAAAATTGGCGTTTAGGGCTTTAATCTGCGTTTGCGCGTAAACAGCATAAAACAGGCCGGTTTTTATTTTACGTTTTATTAATATTGCTTCTATTTGAACGATTTCAACGATCTAAAATGCTTTGAAAATGCTTAGCTTTGGCGAGCAACACGTTTTGGCTTTAATCTGCGTTTTAACGCGTAAACGAAAGCATAAAAACGACAATTTTTTATTCGATTTTATTAATGGCCAACATATTTGAACTGATTTAACGATCTAAAATGCTTGAAAATGCTTATTTTAGCAAAACAGCACGTTTGAGTTTGCGTCTGCGTTTTAACGCGTAAAACAGCGCTTATAAAAACGACGAGTTTTATTATTCGTTTATTTTTATTCGCGTCGTTTGGAACGGTTTCAGCGTCTAAAATGCTTGAAAATGCTTATTTTAGCAAAACAGCACGTTTGAGCTGCGTCTGCGTTTTAACGCGTAAAACGCGCAGCATAAAACGGCGGTACTGTATTCGTTTTTTATTAATATTGCGTCCATTTGAACGATTTCAGCGTCAAGGTAGCGAAATCGCTGTTTGGCAAAACAGCACGTTTTGAGCTTCAATCTGCGTTTTAACGCGTAAAACAGCATAAAACGGCGATTTTTATTACTTCCGTTTTTTTTATTAATATTAGCTGTTGAACGATTTCCAGCGATCGTACGCTGAAAATGCTTATTTTTAAGCAAAACAGCACGTTTGAACTTTCATCTGCATTTTAACGCGTAAACAGCACCGTCGTTTTTATTATTCGTTTTAGTAAATATTGCGCTTCTGTTTGAAGACAGTTCAACGATCTAAAATGCTTGAAAATGCGCGTTTGGCAAACAGCACGTTTACGAGGCTTTAATCTGCGTTTGGCGTAAACAACATAAAACGACGAAGGTACAGTATTCGTTTTTTATTAATATTGCGTCATTTGAACGATTTCAACGATCTAAAATGGCGAAAATGCTTATTTTAGCAGCAAAACAGCACGTTTGAGCTTTATTCACCGTTTTAGCGCGTAAAAGAACAGCATAAAACGACGAAATTTTTATTATCGTTTTGTGCATTGCGTCTATTTGAACGTTTCAACGATCTAAAATGCTTGAGTATTTTAGCAAAACAGCACGTTTGAGCTTTAATCTGCGTTTTTAACTTGCGTGGCAACATAAAACGACGAATTTTTATTATTCGCTTTTATTAATATTTAGCTTCTGTTGAACGATTTCAATCACAAAATTACTTGAAAATGCTTATTTTGGCGAAACGCACGTTTTGGCTTTAATCTGCGTTTTAGCGCGTAAAACAGCATAAAGCGGCGAAGTTTTGTGTTGGTTTATTAATGGCGCGTCTGTTGAACAGTTTCAACGATCTAAAATGCTTGAAAAATGCTTATTTTAGCAAAACAGCACATTTGGAAGCATTCTGCGTTTTAACGCGTAAAACGGCATAAAACGACGGTACAGTATTCGTTTTGTTTTTGTGCGTCTGTTGAACGTTTGTATGCATCAAATGCTTGAAAATGCTTATTTTTAGCAAAACAGCGTTTTGAGGCTTTGTCTGCGTTTAGCGGCGTAAAACGGCGCAAAACGACGGGGTACATTATTCGTTTTATTAATGTTGCGTCAGATTTGGGCGTTCAGCGATCTAAAGATGGCAAAATGCTTGTTACATAAAACAGCGCGTTTGAGCAATCACCGTTTTAACGCGTAAAACAGCATAAAACGACGAATTTTTATTATTCGGAACATTAATGTGCTTCTATTTGAACGATTTCAACGATCTAAAATGGCGAAAATGCTTATTTTAGCAAAACAGCACGTTTTGAGCTTTAATCTGCGTTTTAGCGCCGTGGCAATAAAACGACGAATTTTTATTATTCGTTTTTTTATTAATATTGAAAGCTATATTTGAACGATTTTTCAGCGATCTAAAATGCTTGAAAGTAGCATTTTGTAAAACAGCACGTTTGAGCTTTAATCTGCGTTTTTTAACGCGTAAAACGCTTGTAAAACGGCAGATTTTTATTATTTCATTTTATTAATATTGCTTCTATTTGAACGATTTCAACGATCTAAATGCTTGAAAATGCTTATTTATGAAACAGCACGTTTTGGGCTTTAATGCGTTTTAACGCGTAAACTGCACATAAAAACGACAGATTTTACGCATTATTCGTTTATTTTATAATATTAGCTATTTGAACAATTTCAACGATCTAAAATGCTTGAAAGTAGCGTTTTGGCGAAACAACACGTTTTGAGCTTTTAATCTCACGTTTAACGTAAAACAACATAAAAACGGCAGAAATTTTTATTATTCGTTTTTATTTTTTATTTGCGTCTGTTGAACGATTTCAACGATCTAAAATCTTGAAAATGCTTATTTTAGCAAAACAGCGCGTTTTGAGCACAATCTGCGTTTTAACGCGTAAAACAGCATAAAACGACGAATTTACTATTATTCGTTTTTATAATATTGCTTCTGTTTGAACGATTTCAACGATCTAAAATGCTTCGCTTATTTTAGCAAAACAGCACGTTTTTGAGGAGAGGCTTTTAATCTTGGTTTAGCGTAAAACAGCACGAAACGACGAAATTTTTTATTATTCGTTTTATTAATGTGTGCGTCTATTTGAACGATTTCAACGATCTAAAATGCTTGAAAATGCTTATTTTAGCAAAACAGCACGTTTTACAGGCTTTGTTCTGCGTTTAGCGTAAAACAGTATAAAAACGACAGGAATTTTTAATTATTCGTTTTATTTTTATTGCGTCTATTTGGAGCAGTTTCAACGATCTAAACAGCAGAAAATGCTTATTTTAGCAAAGGCAGCACGTTTTGAGCTTTGATATGCGTTTTAACGCGTAAGCAACATAAAAACGACAGAAATTTTATTATTCGTTTTTATTAATATTGCGTCATTTAGACGATTTCAACGATAAATGGCAGAAAGTATTTTAGCAAAACAGCGTTTTGAGCTTTAATCTGCGTTTTTAACGCGTAAAACAGCATAAAACGACAGATTGCTTTATTATTCGTTTTTATTAATATTGCTTTATTTGGGCGATTTCAACGATCTAAAATGCTTGAAAATGTATTTTAGCCCAAAACAGCACGTTTTGAGCTTTAATCTGCGTTTAACGCGTAAAACAACATAAAACGACAGATTTTTATTATTCGTTTTTGCCTTCAATGTTAGCCTGTTGAACGATTTAGTCTATGATGGCAGAAATGTAATACGGCAAAACAGCACGTTTTGAGCTTTAATCTGCGTTTTTAACGCGTAAAACAATAAAAGCGACGAGGGTACACGTTATTCGTTTTATTAATATTAGATCTGTTTGAACGGATTTCAACGATCACAAGAATGGCGTGGCGGCACGGCAAGCGGCGTTTGGAAGCACTATTAGGTTTTGGCAAGCGAGAAGCGGCAGGGCGCATTGACTGGTTTTGTTGCACTGGCGCGTCTATTTAGACGTTTTAAGCGATCTAAAATGGCAATCCTTATTTTAGCAAAACAGCACGTTTTAGCAATCTGCGTTTAGCGCGGCAGAGCAGCATAAAACTGACAGATTTTTTATTGTCGTTTTTATTAATATTGGCTTCTATTTGGAACGATTTCAACGATCTAAAATGCTTGAAAATGCTTATTTTAGCAAGAGCAAGCACGTTTTGAGCTTTAATCCTGCGTTTAAGCATGAAGCCAACATAAAAACGGCAAATTTTTATTATTTACGTTTTGGTAAATATTAAAATATTTGGCGTTTAACGATCTAAAATGCCTTTGAAAATGCTTATTTTAATGAGCGGCACATTGGGCTGTTGCGGGCTGCGGCAGGCGCGCATAAAACGACTGGGGAATTTTTATTATTCGTTTTTGGCGCATTGCATCTGTTTGAACGATTTCAACGATCTAAAATGCTTGAAAATGCTTATTTTAGCAAAACGAAGCGCGTTTTGAGCTTTAATCTGCGTTTTAACGCGTAAAACAACATAAAACGACGAATTTTTATTATTCGTTTTATTAATATTACTTCTATTTGAACGATTTCAACGATCGTCTTGAAAATGCTTATTTTGTGGCAAAACAGCACGTTTGAGCTTTAAATCTGCGTTTTAACGCGTAAAACAGCATAAACGACGAAATTTTTATTATTTGTTTTTATTAATATTGCGTCTATTTGAACGATTTCAGCGATCTAAAATGTAGAAAATGCTTATTTTAACAAAACAGCACATTTGGGCTTTGTTCTGCGTTTTAACGCGTAAACAGCGCCAAAACGACGAAATTTTTGTGTGCGGTTTTTGTTTTTTATTAACGTCTGTTGAACGATTTCAACGATCACAAAATGCTTGAAAATGCTTATTTTAGCGAAAACTTAGCGCGTTTTGAGCTTTGTCTGCGTTTTAACGCGTAAAACAGCAGCATAAAACGACGAGAATTTTTATTATTCGTTTTTATTTTATTGCGTCTATTTGAACGATTTAACGATCTAAAATGCTTGAAAATGTCTTATTTTAGCAAAACAGCACGTTTTGAGCTTTAATCTGCGTTTTTAACGCGTAAAACAGCATAAAACGACGAAATTTTATTGCTAAGGTTTTTATTAATATTGCTTCATTTGAACGATTTCAACGATTTAAAATGTGAAAATGCTTATTTTAGCAAAACAGCACGTTTGAGGCTTTAATCTGCGTTTTAGCGCGTAAACAGCATAAAACGACGAATTTTTTATTATTCGTTTTATAATATTGCTTCACTGAACGGGCAACGTTGATCGTCTTGAAGTATGGCCCCGGCAGCAAAACAGCACGTTTGAGCTTTAATCTGCGTTTAACGCGTAAAACAACATAAAAACGACGAAATTTTTATTATTCGTTTTTATTAATATTAACGTCTATTTGAACGATTTCAGCGATCTAAAATGCTTGAAAATGCTTGTTTGGCAAAACAGCGTTTTGAGCTTTTAATCTGCGTTTTAGCGTAAACGCCGCCGAAAACGACGAATTTTTGACCATTGTTTTATAAATATAGCTTCTATTTGAACGATTTCAACGATCTAAAATGCTTAGAAAATGCTTATTTTAAGCGGCGGCGGAAACGTCAGCGTTTTAACGCGTAAAACAGCATAAAACGACGTTTTTATTGTGTTTTTGTAATATTAACTTCTGTTGAACAATTTCAACGTTAAAATCGTATTGGCTGGCGGCGGCGCGGGCGTATACCGCGTTTTTAACGTAAACAGCACATAAAACATTTTTATTATTTCCGTTTTTATTTTTTACGCGTCTATTTGGGCAATTTCAACGATCTAAAATGCTTGAAAATGCTTATTTTAGCAAAGGCAGCATTTGGGCTGTCTGCGTTTTAACGCGTAAACGAAAGCATAAAACGACAGATTTTTTATTATTCGTTTTTTATAATATTAGCTTCTATTTTGAACGGTTACAACGAATAAATGCTTGAAAATGCTTATTTTAGCAAAACACGTTTGAGCTTTAATCGTTTGGCAGCGTAAAACAACATAAAACGACGAAATTTTATTATTCGTTTTTATTAATATTGCGTCTATTTGAACGATTTCAACGATCACAAAATGCTTGAAAATGCTTATTTTAGCAAAACGCAGCATTTTGAGGCTTTATGCGTTTTAACGCGTAAAACAACATAAAACGGGCGAAATTTTTATTATTCGTTTTTATTTTATTGCGCATCTATTTGAACGAACAACGATCTAAAATGCCAGAAAATGTATTTTTAGCAAAACAGCACGTTTTGGAAGCTTTAATCTGCGTTTTAACGCGTAAAACAGCATAAAACGTGGGTACTTTTATTATTCGTTTTATTTAATATTGCTTTCTATTTTAGTTGATTTCAACGATCTAAAATGCTTGAAAATGCTTATTTTGGCAAAACAGCACGTTTTGAGCTTTAATGCCGTTTTAACGCGTAAAAGGCATAAAAACGACGAAATTTTTTATTATTTGTTTTATTAATATTTTGCATTATTTGAACGATTTCAACGATCTAAAAATGCTTGAAAATGCTTATTTTAACGAGCCAGCACATTTGGGCTTTATTGCGTTTAGCGCGTAAAACAGCATAAAACGACGAAATTTTATTATTCGTTTTTATTTTTGGCAAAGTCTATTTGAACGATTTCAACGATCTAAAATGCTTGAAAATGCTTATTTTAGCAAAACAGCGTTTTGAGCTTTAATCTGCGTTTTAACGCGTAAAACAGCATAAAACGGCGAAATTTTATTATTCGTTTTTTTATTTTTATTGCGTCTATTTGAACGATTCAACGATCAAATGCTTGAAAATGTATTTTAGCAAACAGCACGTTTGAGCTTTTAATCTGCGTTTTAACGCGTAAAACAGCATAAACGACCGATTTTATTATTCGTTTTTTATTAGTAGCTTCTATTTGGAGCGATTTCAACGTTTAAATGCTTGAAAATGCTTGTTTGTAAAACGGCGTTTTGAGCGCTGTCGCGTTTAACGTAAACAGCATAAAACGACGAATTTTTTGTTATTCGTTTTATAATATTGCTTCTATTTGAACAGTTTCAACGATCTAAAATGCTTGAAATGCTTATTTTGTAAAACAGCACGTTTGGGCTTTAATCTGCGTTTTAACGCGTAAAAACAGCATAAAACGACAGAAATTTTATTATTCGTTTTTTATTAATATTGCGTCTATTTGAACGATTTTAAACGGTCTAAAATGCTTGAAAATGCTTATTTAGCAAAACAGCACGTTTGAGCTTTAATCTGGAATTTTAACGCGTAAACAGCATAAAACGACGAATTTTTATTGGTGTTTTTTATGTCTTGCTTCTATTTAACCGTTCGCGATGCAAATGCTTGAAAATGCTTATTTTAGCAAAACAGCGTTTGAGCTTTGCAATCAGCGTTTTAACGCGTAAAACAGCATAAAACGACGAATTTTTATTGTCGTTTTTATAATATTGCTTCTATTTGAATGAATTTCAACGTCTAAAATGTAGAAAATGCTTATTTTAGCGAAACAGCACGTTTTGAGCTTTTAATCTGCGTTTTAACGCGTAAAACAACATAAAACGGCGGGTACCTTATTCGTTTTATTTTTTTATTCCGTCTATTTGAACGATTTCAGTCTAAAATGCGCGAAAATGCGCATTTTACAGCAAAACAGCACGTTTTTGAGCTTTAATCTGCGTTTTAACGTAAAACAGCATAAAAACGACGAATTTTTTATTATTCGTTTTTATAATGTGCTTCTATTTGAACGATTTCAGCGATCTAAAAATGCTTGAAAATGCTTTATTTTAGCAAAACAGCACGTTTTGAGCTTTTAATCTGCGTTTTAACGCGTAAAACAGCACAAAGCAGGCGGAATTTTATTATTCGTTTTTATTAATGGCCCAAAGTATATTTGAACGATTTCAACGATCTAAAATGCTTGAAAATGCTTATTTTAGCAAACAGCACGTTTTTGAGCTTTTGATACTGCGTTTAACGCGTAAAACAATATAAAACATTTTTATTGGTTTTTATTTTATTGCGTCTATTCGAACTTGATTTCAACGATCTAAACAGCTTGAAAATGCTTATTTTAGCAAAACAGCACGTTTGAGCTTTAATCTGCGTTTAAACGCGTAAAGCAACGCATAAAACGACGAAATTTTATTATTCGTTTTTTATTAATATTAGCGTCCATTTGAACGGAACAATCGTCTTGAGAAATGCTTATTTTTAGCAAAACAGCACGTTTGGGCACAATCTGGATTTTAACGCGTAAAACAGCATAAAACGACAGATTACATTATTCGTTTTTATTAATATTGCTTCTGTTGAACGATTTCAACGATCTAAAATGCTTGAAAATGCTTATTTTATTAAAACAGCACGTTTGAGCTTTAATCCTGCGTTTAACGTAAAAACCAGCATAAAACGACGAATTTTTTGTTATTCGTTTTATTAATATTAGCTTCTATTTGAACGGTTTTAACGGTCTAAAATGCTTGAAAATGCTTATTTTAGCAAAACAGCACGTTTGAGCTTTAATCTGCGTTTTAACGCGTAAAACAGCTTATAAAACGACGAAATTTTTATTCGTTTTTATTAATATTACGTCTATTTGAACGGTTCAACGATCTAAAATGGCAGAAAATGCTTTGTTTTAGCAAAACAGCGCGTTTGAGCTTTATTCTGCTTTTAACGCGTAAAACAGCATAAAAACGACGAGAGAATTTTTATTATTCGTTTTTTATTTTTATTGCGTCTATTTGAACGATTTCAACGATCTAAAATGCTTGAAAATCATGACTGGCAAAACAGCACGTTTTCGCGCATCTGCGTTTTAACGCGTAAAACAACATAAAACGTTTTTATTATTCGTTTTTATTAATATTGCTTCTATTTGAACGATTTCAGCGATCTAAAATGCTTGAAAATGCTTATTTTCCCAAAACAGCACGTTTTGAGCTTTAATCTGCGTTTTAACGCGTAAAACAGCATAAAACGACGAAATTTTATTTTTTGTTTTATTAATATTGCGTCATTTGGAACGATTTCAACGATCTAAAATGCGAAAATGCTTATTTTAACAAACAGCACTTTGGGCTTTATTCGCGCGTTTAAGGGTAAAACAGCATAAAACGACGAATTTTTATTAATCGTTTTATTAATATTGCGTCATTTGAACGTTTCAACGATCTAAAATGCTTGAAAATGCTTATTTTAGCAAAACAGCACGTTTTGAGCTTTAATCTGCGTTTTAACGCGTAAACAGCATAAAACTGACGAATTTTTATTATTCGTTTTTATTTTATATTGCTTCTATTTGAACGATTTCAACGATCTAAAATGCTTGAAAATGCTTATTTTAGCAAAACAGCACGTTTTGAGCTTTAATCTGCGTTTTTAACGCGTAAACAGCATAAAACGACGAAATTTTTTATTATTCGTTTTTATTAATATTGCGTCTATTTGAACGATTTCAACGATCTAAAATGCTTGAAAATGCTTATTTTAGCAAAACAGCACGTTTTGAGCTTTAATCTGCGTTTTAACGCGTAAAACAGCATAAAACGACGAATTTTATTATTCGTTTTTATTTATTATTGCTTCTGTTTGAACGATTTCAACGATCTAAAATGCTTGAAAATGCTTTTTTGCAAAACAGCACGTTTTGAGCGAATCTGCGTTTTAACGCGTAAACACATAAAACGACGAGATTTTTATTATTCGTTTTATTAATATTCTTCTATTTGAACGATTTCAACGTCTAAAATGCTTGAAAATGCTTATTTTAGCAAAACAGCACGTTTTGGGCTTTATCTGCGTTTTAACGCGTAAAACAGCATAAAACGACGAAATTTTATTATTCGTTTTTATTAATATTGCGTCTATTTGAACGATTTCACGATCTAAAATGCGAAAATGCTTATTTTAGCAAAACAGCACGTTTTGAGCTTTATTCTGCTTTTAACGCGTAAAACAGCATAAAAGGGCAGAATTTTATTATTCGTTTTTTATTTTTATTGCGTCTATTTGAACGATTTCAGCGATCAAAATGCTTGAAATGCTTATTTTAGCAAAACAGCACGTTTTGAGCTTTAATCTGCGTTTTAACGCGTAAAACAGCATAAAACGACGAAATTTTTATTGTCGTTTTTATTAATATTGCGTCCATTTGAACGATTTCAACGATCTAAAATGCTTGAAAATGCTTATTTTGCCTTAAAACAGCACGTTTTGAGCTTTAATCTGCGTTTTAACGCGTAAACAGCATAAAACGACGAATTTATTATTCGTTTTTATTAATATTAGCTTCTATTTGAAAGCGAACGATTTCAACGATCTAAAGATGCTTGAAAATGCTTATTTTAGCAAAACAGCACGTTTTGAAGGCTTTAATCTGCGTTTTAACGTAAAACAGCTTATAAAACTGACGAATTTTTATTATTCGTTTTTTTTATTAATATTCTTCTATTTGAACGATTTCAACGATCTAAAATGCTTGAAAAGTACTTTATTTTAGCAAAACAACGTTTGAAGCACAATCTGCGTTTTAACGCGCGTAAAACAACATAAAAACGACAGATTTTATTATTCGTTTTTATAATGTGCTTCTATTTGAACGATTTCCAACGATCTAAAATGCTTGAAAATGCTTATTTCAACAAAACAGCACGTTTTGAAAGGCTTTTAATCTGCGTTTTAACGCGTAAAACAGCATAAAAACGACAGAAATTTTTATTATTGTTTTATTAATAATGCGTCTATTTGAACGATTTCCAGCGATCTAAATGCTTAGTACTTTATTTTAGCAAAACAGCTTACGTTTGAGCTTTAATCCTGCGTTTTAACGCGTAAAACAGCATAAAACGCGAATTTTTATTATTCGTTTTTATAATATTGCTTCTATTTGAACGATTTCAACGATCTAAAATGCTTGAAAATGCTTATTTTAGCAGCAAAACAGCACGTTTACAGGCTTTAATCTGCGTTTTTAACGTAAAACAACATAAAACGACGAATTTTTATTATTCGTTTTTATAATGTGTTTTCTATTTGAACGATTTCAACGATCTGGAAATGTAGAAAATGCTTATTTTAGCAAAACAGCACGTTTTGAGCTTTAATCTGCGTTTTAACGTAAACAGCATAAAACGACAGATTTTTATTGTCGTTTTTTTATATTGCTTCTATTTGAGACGATTTCAGCGATCTAAAATGATTAGAAAATGTATTTTAGCAAAACAGCGCGTTTGAGCTTTAATCTGCGTTTTAACGCGTAAAACAACACAAAAACGACGGAAATTTTATTATTCGTTTTTATTAATATTGCGTCTATTTGAACGATTTTCAACGATCTAAAATGCTTGAAAATGCTTATTTTTAGCAAAACAGCACGTTTGAGCATTCTGCGTTTTAACGCGTAAAACATTATAAAACATTGAAATTTTTATTATTCGTTTTTTTTTTTTTATTTTTTATTGCGTCTATTTGAACGATTTCCAGCGATCTAAAACGGCAAAATACTTATTTTAGCAAAAACAGCGTTTTGAGCTTTAATCTGCGTTTTAACGCGTAAAACAGCATAAAAACGACAGAAATTTTTATTATTCGTTTTTTTATTAATATTGCGTCATTTGTGAACGTGATTCAACGATCTAAAATGCTTGAAAATACTTATTTTAGCAAGAGCAGCACGTTTGAGCTTTAATCTGCGTTTTAACGTAAACAGCATAAAAACGACAATTTTTATTATTCGTTTTTATTAATATTAAACTATATTTTAAGACGGAATTCCAACGATCTAAAATGCTTGAAAATGCTTATTTTAGCAAAACAGCACGTTTGAGCTTTAATCTGCGTTTTAACGTAAAGCAGCATAAAACGACGAATTTTTTATTATTCGTTTTTATTAATATTGCTTCCTATTGAACGATTTCAACGATCTAAAATGCTTGAAAATGCTTATTTTGTAAAACAGCACGTTTGAGCTTTTAATCTGCATTTTTAACGCGTAAAACAACATAAAACGACGAAATTTTATTATTCGTTTTTATTAATATTGCATTATATTTGAACTGATTTCAACGGTCTAAAATGCTTGAAAATACTTATTTTAGCAAAACAGCACGTTTGAGCTTTATTCTGCGTTTTAGCAGCGTAAAACAGCAAAAAACGACGGGAATTGCGCATTATTCGTTTTATTTTTGTTGCGTCTGTGCAGACGGTTTCAACGATCTAAAATGGCGAAAATGCTTATTTTAGCAAAACAGCGCGTTTTAACTTTTAATCTGCGTTTTAACGCGTAAAACAGCATAAAACGACGAATTTTTATTATTCGTTTTTATTAATATTGCTTCTATTTGAACGATTTTCAGCGATCTAAAATGCTTGAAAATGCTTATTTTAGCAAAACAGCACGTTTTGAGCTTTAATCTGCGTTTTAACGCGTAAAACAGCATAAAACGACGGAAATTTTTATTATTCGTTTTATTAATATTGCGTCTATTTGAACGATTTCAGCGATCTAAAATGCTTGAAAATGCTTATTTTAGCAAAACAGCCCATTTAAGCTTTTATTCTGCGTTTTAACGCGTAAGCAGCATAAAACGACGAAATTTTTTTATTATTCTTTTTTTATTTTTTATTGCATCTATTTGAACGATTTCAACGATCTAAAATGCTTGAAATGCTTATTTTAGCAAAACAAAAGCACGTTTGAGCTTTAATCTGCGTTTTAACGCGTAAACAGCATAAAACGACGAATTTTTATTATTCGTTTTTTATTAATATTTAGCTTCTGTTTGAACGATTTCAACGATCAAAATGCTTGAAATGCTTTATTTTGTAAAACAGCACGTTTTTGAGCTTTTAATCTAACGTTTTAACGCGTAAAACAGCATAAAAACGGCAGAATTTTTATTATTCGTTTTTGTTAATATTGCGTCTATTTGAACGTTTCAACGATCTAAAATGCTTTGAAAATGCTTATTTTAAACAAAACAGCACATTTGGGCTTTATTCTGCGCGTTTAACGCGTAAAACAGCATAAAGCGACTGAAATTTTTATTATTCGTTTTTTATTTTATTGCGTCTATTTGAACGATTTCAACGATCTAAAATGCTTGAAATGCTTATTTTATGGAAACAGCACGTTTGTGCTTTAATCGCGTTTTAACGCGTAAAACAACATAAAACGACGAATTTTTTTATTATTCGTTTTTATATGTGCTTCTATTTTGTAGACGATTTCAACGATCTAAAATGCTTGAAAATGCTTATTTTAGCCGCTTAAAACAGCGCAGAATTTTGGAAACTGAAAATCTGCACGTTTTAACGCGTAAAACAGCATAAAACGACGAAATTTTTATTATTCGTTTTTATTAATATTGCGTCTATTTGAACGATTTCAACGATCTAAAATGCTTGAAAATGCTTATTTTAGCAGCAAAACAGCACGTTTTTGAGAACTTTTAATCTGCACGTTTAACGCGTAAAACAGCATAAAAACGACGAATTTTTATTCGTTTTTATAATATTGCTTCTATTTGAACGATTTCAACGATCTAAAATGTAGAAAATCACTTATTTTAGCAAACAGCACGTTTGGGCTTTTAATCTGCGTTTTAACGCGTAAAACAACATAAAACGACGAATTTATTTTTATTATTCGTTTTTATAATATTAGCTTCTATTTGAACGATTTCAACGATCTAAAATGCTTGAAAATGCTTATTTTAGCAAAACAATACATTTGGGCTATTCTGCGTTTAACGTAAAACAACATAAAAGGCGACGAATTTTATTATTCGTTTTTATTTAATATTGCGTCTATTTGAACGATTTCAACGATCTAAAATGCTCGAAAATGCTTATTTTAGCAAAACAGCACGTTTGAGCTTTATTCTGCGCGATTTAACTTGCGTAAACAGCATAAAACGACAGAATTTTATTATTGTTTTTATTTTAGTGCGTCTATTTGAACGATTCAACGATCACAAATGCTTGAAAATGCTTATTTTAGCAAAAACAGCACGTTTTTTAGCGCAATCTGCGTTTTAGCGTAAACAGCATAAAACGGCCGATTTTTATTGTTCGTTTTTTATTAATATTGCTTCTATTTGAACGATTTCAACGATCTAAAATGCCCGAAAATGCTTATTTTAGCAAAACAGCACGTTTTGAGCTTTTAAATGCGTTTTAACGCGTAAAACAGCATAAAACGACAGAATTTTTATTATTCGTTTTTTTATTAATATTGCGTCTATATTTGAACGGTTCAACGATCTAAAATGCTTGAAAATGCTTATTTTAGCAAAACAGCCCATTTGGGCTTTATTCTGCGTTTTAACGCGTACAGCATAAAACGTGAAATTTTATTATTTCTTTTTATTTTTATTGCATCTGTTTGAACGGTTAAGCGATCAAATGCTGAAAATGCTATTTTAGCAAAACAGCATTTTGAGCTTTAATCTGCGTTTAACGCGTAAAACAGCATAAAACAGCAATTTTTATTATTCGTTTTTATTATGTGCTTCTGTTGAACATTTCAACGATCTAAAATGCTTGAAAATGCTTGACACAGCAAAACAGCACGTTTGAGCTTTAATCTGCGTTTTAACGCGTAGAGTACGCGATACGGCGGTTTTATTATTCGTTTTTATTAATGCGTCGTGGGAACGTTTCAACGGTACAAATTGTGAAAAATGCTTGTTTAACAAAACAGCACATTTGGGCTTTATTCTGCGTTTTAACGCGTAAAACCTTTAAAACGGCGACATTTTTATTATTTGTTTTATTTTTGTGCGTCTGGCGGAACGATTCCAGCGATCTAAAATGCTTGAAAGTAGCACATTTAGCAAAACAGCGCGTTTTGTGCTTTAATCTGCGTTTTAACGCGTAAAACAGCATAAAACGACAGATTTTTTATTATTCGTTTTTTTTTTATAATATTGCTTCTATTTGAACGATTCAACGATCTAAAATCAGCGAAAGTAGCAGACAGCACGTTTGAGCTTTAATCTGCGTTTTAACGCGTAAAACAGCATAAAACGACGGGAATTTTATTATTCGTTTTATTAATATTGCGTCTGTTGAACGGTTCCAGCGATCTAAAATGCTTGAAAATGCTTATTTTAGCAAAACAGCTACGTTTTGTTTAATCTGCGTTTTAACGCGTAAAACAGCATAAAAACGACAGATTTTTTATTATTCAGGTTTTTATAATATTGCTTCTATTTGAACGGTTCAACGATCTAAAATGGCAGTACTTATTTTAGCAAAACAGCACGTTTGAGCTTTAATCGCAGAACGCTTGCGTAAAACAGCAAAGCAGCAATTTTTATTATTCGTTTTTTATAATATTGCTTCTATTTGAACGATTTCAGCGATCTAAAATGCTTGAAAATGCTGACGCCGAC
>NW_027046239.1:0-29483 GCF_025399875.1 Dalotia coriaria | reverse complement strand
AGCTTTTTAGGACCGTTGGAAAAAAAAAATTCGGGTTTTTCAAAAAAAGAAACATTTTGTGTTAAAAAAAAGAATAATAAAAAAATTTTCGTCGTTTTATGTGTTTTACGCTTTAAAAACCAGTTTAAAAATTTAAAACTGGTGTTTTGCTAAAATAAGCATTTTCAAGCATTTTAGATCGTTGAAATCTTTTTAAATAGAAAATATTAAAAAAAAACGAATAAAAAAAAATTTCCTTTTATGCTGTTTTACTCGTTAAACGCAGATTAAACTAAAAAGGGCGGTTTTGCAAAAATAAGCATTTTCAAGTTTTGAGGGAAACGTTCAAATAGACGCCATATTAAAAAAAACGAATAAAAAAAATTTCGTCGTTTTTGCGTTTTACGCGTTAAAACGCAAAAAAATAAAACGTGTTTTTTTTTCCCAAAATAAATTTTTCAAGCATTTTAGACGTTGAAATCGTTCAAATAGACGCAATATTAATAAAAACAAATAATAAAATTTCGTCTTTTTTTATGCTGTTTTACGCGTTAAAAAGCAGATTAAAGCTAAAATCGTGTTTTTTTGCTAAAATAAACATTTTCAAGCATTTTAGATCGTTGAAGTTTAAATAAACAATATTAAAAAAAACGAATAATAAAATTCGTCGTTTTATGTTTTTTCCGTAAAAACGCAGATTAAACTCAAAACGTGCTTTTTTTGCTAAAATAAGCATTTTCAAGCATTTTAGATCGTTGAAATCGTTCAAATAGACGAAAATTTTTAAAAAAACGAATAAAAAAAAATTTCGTCGTTTTATGCTTTTTTCGCGTTAAAACGCTGATTAAACTAAAAACGTGCTGTTTTGCTAAAATAAGTTTTTCCGGCAGATCGTTGAAATCGTTCAAATAGAAGAATATTAATAAAAAAAAATAATAAAAATTCGTCTTTTTTATGCTGTTTTACGCTTTAAAAACGAATTAAAGCTCAAAACGTGCTGTTTTGCTAAAATAAGCATTTTCAAGCATTTTAGATCGTCGAAATCGTTCAATTAGCGCAATATTAATAAAAACAAATAAAAAAAATTTTTGTTTTTTTTATGTGTTTTAGGAAAACGCTGTTTAAAAAGCTCAAAACGTGCTGTTTTGCAAAATAAATTTTAAAAAGATTTTAGATCGTTGAAATCGTTGAAATAGACGCAATATTAATAAAAACGAATAAAAAAAAATTCGTCTTTTTTATGCTTTTTTACGCGTTAAAACGCAGATTAAACTCAAAACGTGCTGTTTTCAAAAAAGATTTTCTAGCTTTTTTAGTCGTTGAAATCGTTCAAATAGAAGCAATTTTAAAAAAAAAACGTAAAAAAAAATTTCGTCGTTTTATGTTTTTTACGCGTTAAAACGCAGTTAAAAAAGCTCAAACGTGCTGTTTTGCTAAAATAAGCATTTTCAAGCTTTTTTGATCGTTGAAACGTTTAAATAGACGCAATATTAATAAAAACAAATAATAAAATTTCGTCGTTTTATGTGTTTTATGCGAAAAGGGTTAAAAGCTCAAAACGTGCTTTTTTTGCAAAATAAGCACAAGCTTTTTTAGATCGTTGGGAAATCGGGGAAAAAAGACGCAATATTAATAAAAAAAAATAAAAAAATTCGTCGTTTTATGCGTTTTACGCGTTAAAACGCGATTACACCCAAAAACGTGCTGTTTTGCAAAATAAGCATTTTCAAGTTTTTTAGATCGTTGAAATCTTTTTAAATAGAAGCAAATTAATAAAAACGAATAATAAAATTTCGTCGTTTTATGTTGTTTTACGTGTTAAAACGCTGATTAAAGCTCAAAACGTGCTGTTTTGCTAAAATAAGCATTTTCAAGCATTTTAGATCGTTGAAATCGTTGAAATAGACGCAATATTAATAAAAACAAATAAAAAAAATTCGCTTTTTATGCTGTTTTACGCGTTAAAACGCAGATTAAAACTCAAAACGTGCTTTTTTTGCTAAAATAAGCATTTTCAAGCATTTTAGATCGTTGAAATCGTTCAAATAGAAGCAAAATTAAAAAAAAACGAATAATAAAAATTTCGTCTTTTTTATGCTGTTTTACGCGTTAAACGCAGATTAAAGCTCAAAACGTGCTGTTTTGCTAAAAAAAAGCATTTTCAAGCATTTTAGATCGTTGAAATCGTTTAAATAGAAGCAATATTAATAAAAACGAATAATAAAAAACTCGTCTTTTTTATGCTGTTTTACGCGTTAAAACGCAGATTAAAGCTCTAAACGTGCTGTTTTGCTAAAATAAGCATTTTCAAGCATTTTAGATCGTTGAAATCGTTCAAATAGAAGCAATATTAATAAAACGAATAATAAAAATTCGTCGTTTTAGCTGTTTTACGCGTTAAAACGCAATTAAAGCTCTAAACGTGCTGTTTTGCTAAAATAAGCATTTTCAAGCATTTTAGATCGTTGAAATCGTTCAAATAGAAGCATATTAATAAAAAACGAATAATAAAAATTCGTCGTTTTATGCTGTTTTACGCGTTAAAACGCAGATTAAAGCTCAAAACGTGCTGTTTTGCTAAAATAAGCATTTTCAAGCATTTTAGATCGTTGAAATCGTTCAATTAGACGCAATATTAATAAAAAACGAATAATAAAAATTTCGTCGATTTTATGCTGTTTTGCGCGTTAGAACGCTGATTAAAGCTCAAAACGTGCTGTTTTGCTAAAATAAGCATTTTCAAGCATTTATGATCGTTGAAATCGTTCAAATAGACGCAATATTAATAAAAACGAATAATAAAAATTCGTCGTTTTTATGCTTGTTTTACGCGTTAAAACGCAGATTAAAGCTCAAAACGTGCTGTTTTGCTAAAATAAGCATTTTCAAGCATTTTAGATCGTTGAAATCGTTTAAATAGAAGCAATATTAATAAAAACGAATAATAAAAATTCTGTAATTTTACGCTGTTTTCGCGTTAAACGCAGATTAAAGCTCAAAACGTGCTGTTTTGCTAAAATAAAAGCATTTACAAGCATTTTAGATCGTTGAAATCGTTCAAATAGACGCAATATTAATAAAAACGAATAATAAAAATTTCGTCGTTTTAGCTGTTTACGCGTTAAACGCAGAATAAAGCTCAAAACGTGCTGTTTTGCTAAAATAACATTTTCAAGCATTTTAGATCGTTGAAATCGTTCAAATAGAAGCAATATAATAAAAACGAATAATAAAAATTTGTCGTTTTAGCTGTTTACGCGTTAAAACGCAGATTAAAGCTCAAAACGTGCTGTTTTGCTAAAATAAGCATTTTCAAGCATTTTAGATCGTTGAAATAGTTCAAATAGAAGCAATATTAATAAAAACGAATAATAAAAATTGTCGTTTTATGGTGTTTTACGCGTTAAAACGCAGATTAAAAGCTCAAAACGTGCTGTTTTCTAAAATAAGCATTTTCAAGCATTTTAGATCGTTGAAATCGTTCAAATAGGCAATATTAATAAATAACGAATAATAAAAATTCGTCGTTTTATATGCTGTTTTACGCGTTAAAACGCAGATTAAAGCTCAAAACGTGCTGTTTTGCTAAAATAAGCATATTTCAAGCATTATAGATCGTTGAAATGTTCAAATGAGCAATATTAATTAAAACAGAATAAAAGTTCGTCGTTTTTATGCTGTTTTACGCGTTAAAACGCAGATTAAATCAAAACGTGCTGTTTGCTAAAAAAGCATTTTCAAGCATTTTTATGTTGAAATCGTTCAAATAGAGCAATATTAATAAAAACCAAAATAAATTTCTAAATTTATAGTTTTACGCGTTAAAACGCATAAAGCAAAACGTCTGTTTTAATAAAATAAAGCATTTTCAACATTTTAATGTTGAAATCGTTCAAAAGAAGTAATATAAAAAAACGAATAATAAAGATTTCAGTCGTTTTATGCGTTTTGCTTTAAAAGGGCGAATTAAAGCTCAAAACGCTTATCAAAATAGCATTTTTCAAGCATTTTAAAGATCGTGAAATCGTTCAAATAGCTAATATTAATAAAAACATTTAAAAATTGAATCGTTTTAATGCTGTTTTACTTAAAACGCAAATAAATTCAATGTGCTGTTTTGCTAAAATAAGCATTTATCAAGCATTTAAGATCGTTGAAATCGTTCAAATAGAGCAATATTTAATAAAAACGAAATAAAAATTCGTCGATTTTAATATCGTTTTAATTTAATATGCAGATTAAAGCTCAAAACGTGCTGTTTTGCTAAAAAGCTTTTGCAAAATTTTAATTAGATCGTTGAAATCGTTCAAAGAAATTAATAAAAACGAATAAAAAAATTTCGTGTTTTATGCTGTTTTACGCGTTAAAACGCAGATTAAAGCTCAAAATGCTGTTTTAAAATAAGCATTTTCAAGCATTTTAATCGTTGAAATCGTTCAAATAGGCGCAATATTAATAAATAACGAATAAAAAATTTCGTCGTTTTGATAGTTTTAACGTTAAAACGCGTTAAGCTCAAACGGCTGTTTTGCTAACAATAAGCATTAAACGTGCTGTGTTGAAAATCATTTCAAGCATTTTAAATTTAAAACGAATAATCAAAATTAATATTGTTTTATGCTGTTAACGCGTTAATCGAGTTAAAGCTAAAGCTGTTTGCCAAAATAAGCATTTTCAAATTAGATCGATTTAAATCATGTTTAAATAGACGCAATAAAATAAAAAATTAATAAAAATTTCTTCATTTTATGTGTTTTACGCGTTAAAACGCAGAATAAAGCTCAAAACTGCTGTTTTCAAATAAGCATTTCAGTTTTCAAATCGCATTTGAAATCGTTTTAATCAGTCGCAATAATTTAAAAACGAATAATAAAAATTTTCGTTTTATCATTTTTACGTTAAAACGCAGTATAAAGCTAAAACGCTGTTTAGCTAAAAACGGCTATTTTCAAATTTTAGATCGTTGAAATCTTTCAAATTGAACGCAAGTTAATAAAAACGAATAATAAAAAATCGATATAATTTTTTCTGTTTTACGCGTTAAAACGCAGATTAAAGCCCAAAACGTGCTCTTTTGCTAAAATAAGCATTTTCGAGCATTATAAATCGTTGAAATCGTTCAAATTATGCTTTAATAAAACGATAAATAAAAATTTCGTCGTTTTGTAAAATATGCTTTTACGCGTTAAAACGCTGATTAAACTTCAAAACGTGCAGTTTTAGCTAAAATAAGCATTTTACAATGCTTTTAGATCGTTTGAAAATCGTTCAAATAGACGCAAAATTGTTTAAAACGAATAATAAAATTTCAGTCGTTTTATGTGTTTTACGCGTTAAAACGCAGATTAAACTCAAAACGTGCTGTTTTTAAAATAATGCATTTTTATCATTTGTAGATCGTTGAAATCGTTCAAATAGACGCAATATTAAAAAAAACGAATAAAAAAAACTTCGTCTTTTTTTATGGGGTTTTTACGCGTTAAAACCCAGTTTAAAAACTCAAAACGTGCTTTTTTGGGCAAAAAAAACATTTTAAAGCATTTTAGATAATTGAAAACCCTTTTCCAAAATAGACGCAATATTAATAAAAACGGAATAAAAATTTCGTCTTTTTTATGCTGTTTTACGCTTTAAAAAAACGCAGATTAAAGCTCAAAATGTGCTGTTTTGCTAAAATAAGCATTTTCAAGCTTTTTAGACCCTTTGAAATCTTTAAATAGAAACAATATTAAAAAAAACGAATAATAAAAATTTGTCTTTTTTATGCTGTTTTGGGGTTAAAACGCAGTTTAAAAACTCAAAACTTCTGTTTTGCTAAAATAAGCTTTTTTCGAGCATTATAGACCCCGTTGAAACCCGTTCAAATAGACGCAATATTAATAAAAACGAATAAAAAAATTTCGTCTTTTTTTAATGCTTTTTTTACGCGTTAAAACGCTGATTAAAGCTCAAAACGTGCAGTTTTGCTAAAAAAAAGCTTTTTTTCAAGCATTCTAGATCGTTGAAATCGTTCAAATAGACGCAATATTAATAAAAACGAAATAAAAAAATTCGTGTTTTTATGCTTTTTTCCGTTAAAACGCAGTTTAAAACTCAAAACGTGCTTTTTTTGCTAAAATAAGCATTTTCAATCTTTTTTAGTTCGTTGAAATCGTTCAAATAAAAGCAATATTAAAAAAAAACGAATAAAAAAAAATTCGTCGTTTTATTTCTTTACGGGGGTTAAACGAAAGATTAAAGCTCAAAACGTTTTTTCCCTAAAATAAGCATTTTAAAAAGCATTTTAGAACGTTGAAATCTTCAAATAGCCCAAATATTAAAAAAAACGAATAAAAAAATTTCGTTTTTTTTATGCTGTTTTACGCTTTTAAAACGCAAAAAAACTCAAAACGTGCTTTTTTTTGCGGAAAATAAGCATTTTCAAGCATTTTGGTCGTTGAAATCTTTCCCAAATAAGCAATAAATAAAAACGAATAATAAAAAATTCGTCTTTTTTATGCTTTTTTACGCGTTAAACGCAGTTTAAAAACTCAAAACGTGCTTTTTTTGCTTAAATAAACATTTTCAAGCATTTTAGATAATTGAAATCGTTCAAATAGACGCAATATTAATAAAAACGAATAATAAAAATTTCGTCGTTTTATGCTGTTTTACGCGTTAAAACGCAGATTAAAGCTCAAAACGTACTGTTTTGCTAAAATAAGCATTTTCAAGCATTTTAGATCGTTGGAATCGTTCAAATAGAAGCAATATTAATAAAAAACGAATAATAAAAATTCGTCATTTTTATGCTGTTTTACGCGTTAAAACGCAGATTAAAGCTCAAAACGTGCTGTTTTGCTAAAATAAGCATTTTCAAGCATTTTAGATCGTTGAAATCGTTCAAATAGATGCAATATTAATAAAAACGAATAATAAAAAATTCGTCGTTTTATGCTGTTTTTACGCCTTAAAACGCAGATTAAAGCTCAAAACGTGCTGTTTTGCTAAAATAAGCATTTTCAAGCATTTTAGATCGTTGAAATCGTTTAAATAGACGCAATATTAATAAAAACGAATAATAAAAATTTCGTCGTTTTATGCTGTTTTACGCGTTTAAACGCAGAATAAAGCTCAAAACGTGCTGTTTTGCTAAAATAAGCATTTTAGATCGTTGAAATCGTTCAAATAGAAGCAATATTAATAAAAAACGAATAATAAAAATTTCGTCGTTTTTATGCTGTTTTACGCGTTAAAACGCAGATTAAAGCTCAAAACGTGCTGTTTTTGCTAATATAAGCATTTTCAAGCATTTTAGATCGTTGAAATCGTTCAAATAGACGCAATATTAATAAAAACGAATAATAAAAATTTCGTCGTTTTATGCTGTTTTACGCGTTAAAACGCTGATTAAAGCTCAAAACGTGCTGTTTTGCTAAAATAAGCATTTTCAAGCATTTTACATCGTTGAAATCGTTCAAATAGACGCAATATTAATAAAAACAAATAAAAAAAATTCGTCGTTTTATGCTGTTTTACGCGTTAAAACGCAGAATAAAGCTCAAAACGTGCTGATTTGCTAAAATAAGCATTTTCAAGCATTTTAGATCGTTGAAATCGTTCAAAATAAGCAATATTAATAAAACACGAATAATAAAAATTGTCATTTTTATGCTGTTTTACGCGTTTAAACGCTGATTAAAGCTCAAAACGTGCTGTTTTGCTAAAATAAGATTTTCAAGCATTTTGATCGTTGAAATCGTTCAAATAAGAGCAATATTAATAAAAACGAATAATAAAAATTCTCGTTCTTTTGCGTTTTACGCGTTAAACGCAGAATAAAGCTCAAAACGTGCTGTTTTGCAAGATTAAGCATTTTCAAGCATTTTAGATCGTTAAAATCTTCAAATAGAAGCAATATTAATAAAATCGAATAATATAACTTAACGCTTTAGCTAAACGTGTTTTGCTTAACATTTCAACTGCAGTAAGTTCAAAAGCTAAAAAACGTGCTGTTTTTGGCTAAAATAAATTTTCAACATTTTTGATCTTTGAAATCGTTCAAAGACGCAATATTAATAAAAACGAATAATAAAAATTCGTCGTTTTAGCTGTTTTACGCGTTAAAACGCAGATTAAAGCTCAAAACGTGCTGTTTTGCTAAAATAAAGCATTTTCAAGCATTTTAGATCGTTGAAATCGTTAAATAGCAACATTAATAAAACAAATAATAAAAGATCGTCGTTTTTATGCTGTTTTACGCGTTAAAACGCAGATTAAAGCTTCTAAAACGTGCTGTTTTGCTAAAATAAGCATTTTCAAACTTTTTAGATCTTTTTGAAATCGTTCAATTAGACGCAAATTAAAAAAACGAATAATAAAAAATTTCGTCGTTTATGCGTTTTACGTTTTAAACGTTGATTAAAGCTCAAAACGTGCTGTTTCTAAAATAAGCATTTTTCATAAGCATTTTAGATCGTTGAAATCGTTCAAATAGACGCAATATTAATAAAAAAAATAATAAAAATTCGTCGTTTTTATGCTGTTTTACGCGTTAAAACGCAGTTAAAGCTCAAAACGTGCTGTTTGCTAAAATAAGCATTTTCAAGCATTTTTAGATCGTTGAAATCGTTCAAATAGAAGCAATATTAATAAAAACGAATAATAAAAATTCGTCGTTTTATGCTGTTTTACGCGTTAAAACGCAGATTAAAGCTCAAAACGCTGTTTTGCTAAAATAAGCATTTTCGACATTTTAGATCGTTGAAATCGTTCAAATAGACGCATATTAATAAAAACGAATTATAAAAATTTCGTCGTTTTATGCTGTTTTACGCGTTAAAACGCTGATTAAACTCAAAACGGCTGTTTTGCTAAAATAAGCATTTTCAAGCATTTTAGATCGTTGAAATCGTTCAAATAGAAGCAATATTAATAAAAACGAATAATAAAAAATTCGTCGTTTTTATGCTGTTTTACGCGTTAAAACGCAGAATAAAGCTCAAAACGTGCTGTTTTGCTAAAATAAGCATTTTCAAGCATTTTAGATCGTTGAAATAGTTCAAATAGAAGCAATATTAATAAACGTAATAAAAGATTCGTCAGATTTTGCTGTTTTACGCGTTAAAACGCAGATTAAAGCCAATTTAAGCTGTTTTGACTAAAATAAGCATTTTCAAGCATTTTAGAATTAGTTAAGAAATAGCGAATAAAATTTGTATTAAAACGAATAATAAAATTTGCGTTTTAATGCAGTTTTAGCTTAAAAGCGTTTAAACTAAGCATTTTGCTTTTTGCTAAAATAACTTTCAACATTTAGGCATAGGAAAATCGTTCAAAATAGAAAAATTATTAAAGCGTAATAATTAAAATTTCGTCGTTTTATGCTTTACGGTGTAACGCGAAAAAAGCTCAAACGATGCTTTTTTGCTGAAATCGTTCATTTCAAGCATTTAGATTTGAAATGTTCAGAATAAAAATTAATAACAATAATAAATTGCGTTTTTAGCTTTATACGCGATAAAAACGCAGATTTACTAAAACTGCTTTTTCAAATAGCATTTTTCAGAAATTTAAAGATGTTGAAATCGTTCAAAATAGAAGCAATATTAATAAAAACGAATAATAAAATTCGTCGTTTTATGCTGTTTTACGCGTTAAAACGCAGATTAAAGCTCAAAACGTGCTGTTTTGCTAAAATAAGCATTTTCAAGCATTTGATCGTTGAAATCGTTCAAATAGAGCAATATTAATAAAACGAATAATAAAAAATTCGTCGTTTTTATGCTGTTTTACGCGTTAAAACGCAGATTAAAGCTCAAAACGTGCTTGTTTTGCTAAAATAAGCATTTTCAAGCATTTTAGATCGTTGAAATCGTTCAATAGACGCAATATTAATAAAAACGAATAATAAAAATTTCGTCGATTTTTATGCTGTTTACGCGTTAAACGCAGATTAAAGCTCAAAACGTGCTGTTTTGCTAAAATAAGCATTTTCAAGCATTTTAGATCGTTGAAATCGTTCAAATAGAAGCAATATTAAAAAAAACGAATAATAAAAATTCGTCGTTTTAATGCTGTTTTACGCGTTAAAACGCAGATTAAACTCAAAACGTGCTGTTTTTGCTAAAATAAGCATTTTCAAGCATTATAGATCGTTGAAATCGTTCAAATAGAGCAATATTAATAAAAACGAATAATAAAAAATTCGTCGTTTTTATGCTGTTTTACGCGTTAAAACGCAGATTAAAGCTCAAAAGTGCTTTTTTTGCTAAAATAAGCATTTTCAAGCATTTTAGATCGTTGAAATCGTTCGAATAGACGCAATATTAATAAAAACGAATAATAAAAATTCGTCATTTTTATGCTGTTTTACGCGTTAAAACGCAGATTAAAGCTCAAAACGTGCTGTTTTGCTAAAATAAGCATTTTCAAGCATTTTAGATCGTTGAAATCGTTCAAATAGACGCAATAATTAAAAAACGAATTATAAAAATTTCGTCGTTTTTTATGCTGTTTTACGCTTTAAAAAACGCGAATAAAGCTCAAAACGTGCTGTTTTGCTAAAATAAGCATTTTCAAGCATTTTAGATCGTTGAAATCGTTCAAATAGAAGCAATATTAATAAAAACGAATAATAAAAATTCGTCGTTTTAATGCTGTTTTACGCGTTAAAACGCAGATTAAAACTCAAAACGTGCTGTTTTGCTAAAATAAGCATTTTCAAGCATTATAGATCGTTGAAATCGTTCAAATAGACGCAATATTAATAAAAACGAATAATAAAATTCGTCGTTTTATGCTGTTTTACGCGTTAAAACGCAGATTAAAGCTCAAAACGTGCTGTTTTGCTAAAATAAGCATTTTCAAGCATTTTAGATCGTTGAAATCGTTCACTTAGACGCAAATTAATAAAAACGAATAATAAAAATTCGTCGTTTTTATGCTGTTTTACGCGTTGAAACGCAGATTACAGCTCAAAACGTGCTGTTTTGCTAAAATAAGCATTTTCAAGCATTTTAGATCGTTGAAATCGTTCAAATAAAGCAATATTAATAAAAATTTCGGTTTTACGGTTAAACGCAGATTAAACTCAAAACGTGCTTTTTTCTAACATAAGCATTTTCGCATTTTAGACGTTGAAATCGTTCAAATAGAAGAATATTAATAAAAACGAATTAAAAATTCCGTTTTATCACGCGTTAAAACGCAGATTAAAACTCAAAAGGGCTGTTTTTAAAATAAGATTTTCAATTTTTTAAATCGTTGAAATCGTTCGGGCAAGTAATAAAAAAAAAAAAATTCGTGTTTTATGCTGTTTTACGCGTTAAAACGCAGTTTAAAAAGCTAAAAATGTGCTTTTTTTGCTAAAATAAGCTTTTTCGCTTTTAGATCGGGGAAATCGTTGAATAGACGCAATTTTTAAAAAAAAACGAAAAAATAAAAAACCGGCGTTTTTATGCGTTTTACGCGTTAAAACGCAGATTAAAGCTCAAAACGTGCTGTTTTGCTAAAATAATTTTTTGATTTTGGTTGAAAGTTTGAAGAAATTTAAAAAAAAAAATTTAAACGTTTTTATGTTTTTACGCGAAAACGCAGATTAAACTCAAAACGTGCTGTTTTGCAAATAAGTTTTTTCGCATTTTAGATGTTAAAATTTTTAAAAAAGAAGAATATTAAAAAAAACGAATAAAAAAAAAATTCGTCTTTTTTATGCTGTTTTGCTTAAAACGCAGTTTAAAAACTAAAAAGTTTTTTTAAAATAAATTTTCAAGCTTTTTTGTTGTTGAAATCGTTCAAATAGGCGCAATATTAATAAAAACGAATAAAAAAAATTTCGTCGTTTTTATGCTGTTTTACGCTTTAAAAACCAGATTAAACTAAAAACGTGCTTTTTTGCAAACATAAAAATTTTCAAGCTTTTTTTAGATCGTTGAAATCGTTAAATAAAAAAAATTTTAAAAAAAAAACGAATAAAAAAATTCGTCTTTTTTGCTGTTTACGCTTAAAACGCAGAAAAAAACTCAAAAGGGCGTTTTGCTAAAATACGCATTTCAAGCATTTTGATCGTTGAAATCGTTCAAATAAGCAATTTTTAAAAAAACGAAAAAAAAATTTCGTTTTATGCTTTTTTACGCTTTAAAAACGAGTTTAAAAAGCTCAAAACGGGTTTTTCAAAATAAGCATTTTAAAACATTTTGATCGTTAAAACTTTTTAAATAGAAGAATATTAAAAAACGAATAAAAAAAATTGCATTTTATGCTGTTTTACGCGTTAAAACGAGTTAAACTCAAAACGTCTTTTTGCTAAAAAAAAATTTTTGAAGCATTTTAGATCGTTTGAAATCCTTCAAATAAGCAATATTAAAAAAAAACGAATAATAAAAATTTCGTCGACTTTATGCTGTTTTCGCGTTAAAACGCGAATAAAAAAACGGCTGTTTTAGCATTTTCAAGCATTTAGATCGTTGAAATCGTTCAAATAGAACAATATTAATAAAAACGAATAATAAAAATTCGTCGTTTTATGCTGTTTTACGCGTTAAACGCAGATTAAAACTCAAAACGTGCTGTTTGCTAAAATAAGCATTTTCAACATTTTAGATCGTTGAAATCGTTCAAATAGAACAATATTAATAAAAACGATAATAAATTCGTCGTTTTTGCTGTTTACGCGTTAAAGCAGATTAAACTCAAATGTGCTGTTTTGCTAAAATAAGCATTTTCAAGCATTTAAATCGTTGAAATCGTTCGAATAGACGCAATATTAATAAAAACGAATAATAAAACTTCGTCGTTTTTATGCTGTTTTACGCGTTAAAACGCAGATTAAACTCAAAACGTGCTGTTTTGCTAAAATAATCATTTTCAAGCATTTTAGATCGTTGAAATCGTTCAAATAGAGCAATATTAATAAAACGAATAATAAAATTCGTCTTTTTATGCTGTTTACGCGTTAAAACGCAGATTAAAGCTCAAAACGATGCTGTTTTGCTAAAATAAGCATTTTCAAGCATTTTAGATCGTTGAAATATTTCAAATAGAAGCAATATTAATAAAAACGAATAATAAAAATTCGTCGTTTTTATGCTGTTTTACGCGTTAAAACGCAGATTAAAAGCTCAAAACGTGCTGTTTTGCTAAAATAAGCATTTTCAAAGCATTTTAGATTGTTGAAATCGTTCAAATAGGCGCAATATTAATAAAAACGAATAATAAAAATTTCGTCGTTTTTATGCTGTTTTACGCGTTAAAACGCAGATTAAAGCTCAAAACGTGCTGTTTTGCTAAAATAAGCATTTTCAAGCATTTTAGATCGTTGAAATCGTTCAAATAGAAGCAATATTAATAAAAACGAATAATAAAAATTCGTCGTTTTATGCTGTTTTACGCGTTAAAACGCAGATTAAAACTCAAAACGTGCTGTTTGCTAAAATAAGCATTTTCAAGCATTTTAGATCGTTGAAATCGTTCAAATAGACGCAATAAAATAAAAACGAATAATAAAAATTTTGTCGTTTTTATGCTGTTTTACGCGTTAAAACGCAGAATAAAAGCTCAAAACGTGGTGTTTTGCTAAAATAAGCATTTTCAAGCATTTTAGATCGTTGAAATTGTTCAAATAGACGCAATATTAATAAAAACGAATAAAAAAAAATTCGTCTTTTTTATGCTTTTTTACGCGTTAAAACGCAGATTAAAACTCAAAACGTGCTGTTTTGCTAAAATAAGCATTTTAAAAAGCTTTTTTAGATCGTTGAAACCCCGTTCAAATAGACGCAAAAAAAATAAAAAGGGAAAATAATAAAAATTTTTTGTCGTTTTTATGCTTTTTTGCCCGTTAAAACGCAAAATAAAACTAAAAACCCAATTGGTGTTTTGTTTTAAAAAAAAGCTTTTTTAAAGCTTTTTTTAGATCGTTGAAATTTTTTCAAATAGACGCAATATTAATAAAAACGAAATAATAAAAATTTCTCTTTTTTTATGCTTTTTTTACGCGTTAAAAAACGCAGATTAAAACTCAAAAGGGTCTTTTTGCTAAAAAAAGCATTTTCAAAAGCAATTTTTTAGTCGTTGAAATCGTTCAAAAGAAGCAATATTAAAAAAAACGAATAAAAAAAATTTTCCCGTCTTTTTTATGCTTTTTTTTACGCGTTAAAAACGCAGTTTAAAAAACTAAAAAACGTGCTGTTTTGCTAAAATAAAGCATTTTAAAGGCCTTTTAGACCCGTTGAAATCGTTTAAATAAAAACAAAAATTAAAAAAAGGGAATAATAAAAAATTCGTCTTTTTTATGCTTTTTTTTTACGCGTTAAAACGCAGATTAAAACTAAAAACGTGCTGTTTTGCTAAAAAAAACTTTTTTAAAGCTTTTTTAGATCTTTTTGAAACCCGTTCAAATAGACGCAATTTTTAAAAAAAACGAATAATAAAAATTTCGCCCTTTTTTTTATGCTTTTTTTAGGGTTGAAACGCGGGGTTAAGCTCAAAACGTGCTGTTTTGCTAAAAAAAAAGCTTTTTAAAAGCATTTTAGATCGTTGAAATCTTTTAAAAAATAGACCCAATTTTTTATAAATAAACGAATAATAAAAAATTCGTCTTTTTTTTATGCTTTTTTACGCGTTAAAAACGAGATTAAAATTTTAAAAACGTGCTTTTTTTTGCTAAAATAAGCTTTTAAAAAACATTTTAATCGTTAAATCTTTTAAAAAGGCGCAATATTAATAAAAAAAATAAAAAATTTTCCCGTCTTTTTTTATGCTTTTTTATGCGTTAAAACGCAGATTAAAGCTCAAAACGTGCTTTTTTTTGCTAAAATAAGCTTTTTCCCAAGCTTTTTTAGATCTTTGGGAAAATTTTAAATAAAACAATTAAAAACAAAATAAAAAAAAATTCGTCGTTTTATGCGGGGACGCGTTAAAAACGCAGATTAAAGCTCAAAACGTGCTGTTTTGCAAAAAAAAACATTTTAAAAGCTTTTTTTAGATGGGTTGAAATCGAAAAAAGGGGGCGCAATATTAATAAAAACGGAAAAAAAAAAAATTCGTCTTTTTTATGTTTTGTTTTCCCGGTTAAAACGCAGATTAAAGCTCAAAACGTGCTGTTTTGTTAAAAAAAAAGCATTTTCAAAGGGCTTTTTAATCGTTGAAATCTTTCCCAATTGACGCAATATTAATAAAAAGGGAATAATAAAAATTTCGCCCGTTTTTATGCTGTTTTCCCGCGTTAAAACGTTGATTAAAGCTCAAAACGTGCTGTTTTGCTAAAAAAAAGCTTTTTTCAAGCATTTTTAGATCTTTGGGAAACCCGGTTCAAATGGACGCAATATTAAAAAAAAACCGGAATAAAAAAAAATTCGTCGTTTTTTTATGCTTTTTTTTGCGTTAAAACGCAGATTAAAGCTAAAAAACGTCTTTTTTTGCTAAAATAAGCATTTTAAAAACATTTTAGATCGTTGAAATCGTTCAAAGGGAAGAAATTTTTAAAAAACGAATAAAAAAAAATTCGTCGTTTTTATGTTTGGGGTTTTTACGCGTTAAACCCCGTTAAAAACTCAAAACGTGCTTTTTTTGTTTTAAAATAACTTTTCCAAGCTTTTTTAGATCGTTGAAACCCTTTTAAATAGACGCAATATTAAAAAAAACGAATTATAAAAATTTCGTCGTTTTTATGCTTTTTTTACGCGTTAAAACGCTGTTTAAAAACTAAAAACGTACTGTTTTGCTAAAAAAAAAGCATTTTCAAGCTTTTTTAGATCGTTGAAACCCGTTAAAATAGACGCAATATTAATAAAAACAATAAAAAAAAAATTCGTCTTTTTTATGCTTTTTTTTACGCGTTAAAACGCAGATTAAAGCTAAAAACTTGCTTTTTTGCTAAAAAAAAAGCATTTTTCAAGCTTTTTAAAGATCCTTTGGGAAATCGTTCAAATGAAGAAATTTTTTTAAAAAAAAAGGGAATAAAAAAATTTGCCCTTTTTTTATGCTGTTTTCCCCGCGTTAAAACGCAGTTTAAAAAAACTAAAAACGTGCTGTTTTCTAAAATAAGCATTTTCAAGCATTTTTAGATCGTTGAAATCGTTCAAATAAGGCGCAATATTATAAAAACGAATAATAAAAATTTCGTCGTTTTTACTTTGTTTTACGCGTTAAAAACGCAGATTAAACTAAAACGGCTTTTTGCAAAATAACATTTTCAACATTTGATCGTTGAAATATTCAAATTGAACAAATAATAAAACGATAATAAAATTCGTCTTTTTTATGCTGTTTCGCGTTAAAACGCAGATTCTCAAAACGTGCTGTTTTGCTAAAATAACATTTTCAAGCATTTTAGATCGTTAAATCGTTCAAAAACTATTAATAAAAACGAATAATAAAAATTCGTCGTTTTTTGCTGTTTTCGCGTTAAAACGCAGATTAAAATCAAAACGTGCTGTTTTGTTTAAAATAAGCATTTTCAAGCTAGATCGTTGAAATCGTTCAATTAGACGCAATAATTAAAAACGAATAAAAAAATTCGTCGTTTTTATGCTGTTTACGCGAAAACGCGTTAAAACTCAAAACTTGTTTTGCTAAAATAAGCATTTCAAGCATTTTAGATCGTTAAATCGTTCAGAAGCAATATTAATAAACACAAATAAAAAATTTCGTCGTTTTATCTGTTTTTACGCGTTAAACGCAGATTAAACTAAAAACTGCTGTTTTGCTAAAATAACTTTTTTCAACATTTTAGATCGTTGAAATCAGTTTAAATAGACGCAATTTTAAAGCAGATAATAAAAATTTCGTCGTTTTTAATGCTGTTTTATGCGTTAAAACGCTGATTAAACTCAAAACGTGCTGTTTTGCTAAAATAAGATTTTCAACATTTTAGATCGTTAAATTGTTCAAAAGACGCAATATTAAAAAAAAACGAATAATAAATTCATCGTTTTTTATCGTTTTACGCGTTAAAACGCAGTTTTAAAACTCAAAACGTGCTGTTTTGCTTAAAGCATTTAAGAAAGGATGTTGAAATCGTTCAAATAGTAGCAATATAAAAAACGAATAATAAAATTTCGTCGTATGCTGTTTTACGCGTTAAAACGCAGATTAAACTCAAAACTGCTTTTTTTGCTAAAATAAGCATTTTCAAGCATTTTAGATCGTTGAAATCGTTCGAATAGACGCAATATTAATAAAAACGAATAATAAAAACTTCGTCGTTTTATGCTGTTTTACGCGTTAAAACGCAGATTAAAGCTCAAAACGTGCTTTTTGCTAAAATAAGCATTTTCAAGCATTTTAGATTGTTGAAATCGTTCAAATAAGCGCAATATTAATAAAAACGAATAATAAAAATTTCGTCGTTTTATGCTGTTTTACGCGTTAAAACGCAGATTAAAGCTCAAAACGTGCTGTTTTGCTAAAATAAGCATTTTCAAGCATTTTAGATCGTTGAAATCGTTCAAATAGAAGCAATATTAATAAAAAACGAATAGATAAAAATTCGTCGTTTTTATGCTGTTTTACGCGTTAAAACGCAGATTAAAAGCTCAAAACGTGCTGTTTTGCTAAAATAAGCATTTTTCAAGCATTTTAGATCGTTGAAATCGTTCAAATAGAAGCAATATTAATAAAAACGAATAATAAAAATTCGTCGTTTTATGCTGTTTTACGCGTTAAAACGCAGATTAAAGCTCAAAGTGCTGTTTTTGCTAAAATAAGCATTTTCAAGCATTTTAGATCGTTGAAATCGTTCGAATAGACGCAATATTAATAAAACGAATAATAAAAACTTCGTCGTTTTATGCTGTTTTACGCGTTAAAACGCAGATTAAAGCTCAAAACGTGCTGTTTTGCTAAATTAAGCATTTTCAAGCATTTTAGATCGTTGAAATCGTTCAAATAGACGCAATATTAATAAAAGCGAATAATAAAAATTTCGTCGTTTTTATGTGTTTTACGCGTTAAAACGCTGATTAAAGCTCAAAACGTGCTGTTTTGCTAAAATAAGCATTTTCAAGCATTTTAGATCGTTGAAATCGTTCAAAATAGACGCTATATTAATAAAAACGAATAATAAAAATTCGTCGTTTTATGCTGTTTTACGCGTTAAAACGCAGATTAGCAGCTCAAAACGAGCTGTTTTGCTAAAATAAGCATTTTCAAGCATTTTAGATCGTTGAAATCGTTCAATTAGACGTAATATTAATAAAAACGAATATAAAAATTCGTCGTTTTTATGCTGTTTTACGCGTTAAAACGCAGATTAAAGCTCAAAACGTGCTGTTTTGCTAAAATAAGCATTTTCAAGCATTTTAGATCGTTGAAATCGTTCAAATAGAAGCAATATTAATAAACAAACAAATAATAAAAATTTCGTCGTTTTATGCTGTTTTACGCGTTAAAACGCAGATTAAAGCTCAAAACGCTGTTTTGCTAAAATAAGCATTTTCAAGCATTTTAGATCGTTGAAATCGTTTAAATAGACGCAATATTAATAAAAACGAATAATAAAAATTTCGTCGTTTTATGCTGTTTTATGCGTTAAAACGCTGATTAAAGCTCAAAACGTGCTGTTTTTGCTAAAATAAGCATTTTCAAGCATTTTAGATCGTTGAAATTGTTCAAATAGACGCAATATTAAAAAAAAACGAATAATATAATTCGTCGTTTTATGCTGTTTTACGCGTTAAAACGCAGATTACAGCTCAAAACGTGCTGTTTTGCTCTAAAATAAGCATTTTCAAGCATTTTAGATCGTTGAAATCGTTCAAATAGAAGCAATATTAATAAAAACGAATAATAAAATTCTGTCGTTTTATGCTGTTTTACGCGTTAAAACGCAGATTAAAGCTCAAAACGTCTGTTTTGCTAAAATAAGCATTTTCAAGCATTTTAGATCGTTGAAATCGTTTAAATAGAAGAAATATTAATAAAAACGAATAATAAAAATTCGTCATTTTTATTCTGTTTTACGCGTTAAAACGCAGATTAAAGCTCAAAACGTGCTGTTTTGCTAAAATAAGCATTTTCAAGCATTTTAGATCGTTGAAATCGTTCAAATAGACGCAATATTAATAAAAACGAATAATAAAAATTTCGTCGTTTTATGCTTGTTTTACGCGTTAAAACGCAGAATAAAGCACAAAACGTGCTGTTTTGCTAAAATAAGCATTTTCAAGCATTTTAGATCGTTAAAATAGTTCAAATAGAAGCAATATTAAAAAAAACGAATAAAAAATTCGCCGTTTTATTTTTTTTACGCGTTAAAACGCAGTTTAAAAAGCTCAAAAGGGCTTTTTTGCTAAAATAAGCTTTTTCGTTTATTGATCGTTGAAATGTTCAAATAGAAGCAATATTAATAAAAACGAATAAAAAAAAATTCGTCGTTTTTATGCTGTTTTACGCGTTAAAAGCAGATTAAAGCTCAAAAAACGTGATGTTTTGCTAAAATAAGCATTTTCAAGATTTTAGATCGTTGAAATATTTCAAATAGAAGCAATATTAATAAAAAACGAATAATAAAAATTGTCGTTTTTTGTTTTACGCGTTAAAACGCAGATTAAAGCTCAAAACGTGCTGTTTTGCTAAAATAAGCATTTTCAAGCATTTTAGATCGTTTGAAATCGTTCAAATAGACGCAATATTAATAAAACGAATAATAAAATTCGCGTTTTATGTTGTTTACGGTTAAAACGCAGTTTAAAAACCCTCAAAACGTGCTTTTTTTAAATAAGCATTTTCAAGCATTTCAGATCGTTGAAATCGTTCAAATAGAAGCAATAATAAAAAACGAATAATAAAAATTCGTCGTTTTATGCTGTTTTACACGTTAAAACGCAGATTAAGCTCAAAACGGCTGTTTTGCTAATATAAGCATTTTCAAGCATTTTAGAGCGTTGAAATCGTTAAAATAGAAGCAATATTAAAAAAAAACGAATAATAAATAATTCGTCGTTTTATGCTGTTTTACGCGTTAAAACGCAGATTAAAGCTCAAAACGTCCCTGTTTTGCTAAATTAACATTTTCGCATTTTAGATCGTTGAAATCGTTAAAATAGAGCAAAAATTAAAGGCGAATAATAAAATTTCGTCGTTTTATGCTGTTTTACGCGTTAAAACGCTGATTAAAGCTCAAAACGTGCTGTTTTGCTAAAAATAAGATTTTCAAGCATTTTAGATCTTTGAAATCGTTCAATAGACGCTTATTAATAAAACCACAATAAAACGTCGTTTTATGTTTTTTTCGCGTTAAAACGCAGATTACAGCTTCAAACGAGCTTTTTTGCTAAAATAAGCATTTTCCAGCTTTTTTGGATCGTTGAAATCGTTCAAATAGAAGAAATATTAATAAAACGAAATAAAATTTCGTCTTTTTTATGCTGTTTTACGCGTTAAAACGCAGTTTAAAAAGCTCAAAACGTGCTGTTTTGCTAAAATAAGCAATTTTCAAGCATTTTAGATCGTTGAAATCGTTTAAATAGAACCCAATATTAATAAAAACGAATAATAAAAATTCGTCATTTTATGCTGTTTTACGCGTTAAAACGCAGATTAAAGCTCAAAACGTGCTGTTTTGCTAAAATAAGCATTTTCAAGCATTTTAGATCGTTGAAATCCTTTCCCCAAATAGACGCAATATTAATAAAAACGAATAATAAAATTTCGTCGTTTTTATGCTGTTTTACGCTTTAAAAACGCAGATTAAAGCTCAAAACGGCTGTTTTGCTAAAAATAAGCATTTTCAAGCATTTTAGATCGTTAAAAATCGTTCAAATAGCTAATATTAAAAAAAAACGAATAAAAAAATTCGTCTTTTTTATGCTGTTTTACGCGTTAAAACGCAGATTAAAAGCTAAAAACGTGCTGTTTTGCTATAAGCATTTTCAAGCATTTTAGATCGTTGAAAATCGTTCAAATGAGGGCAATATTAATAAAAACGAATAAAAAAAATTTCGTCGTTTTATGTTGTTTACGCGTTAAAACGCAGTTTAAAAAGCTCAGAAGGGCTGTTTTGCTAAAATAAGCATTTTCAAGCATTTTAGATCGTTGAAACGTTCAAATAAAGTATTAATAAAAACAATAATAAAAATTGTCGTTTTATGCGTTTTACGCGTTAAAACGCAGAAAAACTAAAAAACGTGCTGTTTTGCAAAAATAAGATTTTCAAGCATTTTGATCGTTGAAACGTTCAAATAGACGAAATTTAATAAAAACGAATAATAAAAAATTTCGTCGTTTTATGCTGTTTTCGCTTTAAAAAACGACGTGTTGCCTTTTACAAAATAAGCATTTCAAGCATTTTGGGATTGCTGAAATCGTTCAAATAGACGCAATATTAATAGAAAAACGAATACAAAATTTCGTCGTTTTTATGATGTTTACGCGTTAAAACGCAGAATAAAGCTCAAACGCTGTTTTGCTAAAATAAGCATTTCAAGCATCTTGTGATCGTTGGAAATCGTTCAAATAGAAGTACAATAATAAAAAAACGAATAATAAAAAATCTGTCGTTTTATGCTGTTTTACGCGTTAAAACGCAGATTAAAGCTCGCAAACGCTGCCGCTGCAGCGCTGATTTTCTGCCATATTAGATCGTTGAAATCGTTCAAATAGACGCAATATTAATAAAAAACGTAACAATAAAAAAATTCGTCGTTTTATGCTGTTTTACGCGTTAAAACGCAGATTTCTCAGTGCTCAAAAAACGTGCTGTTTTGCTCAAATGGGGCTAATTTTCGCCATTTTAGATCGCTGGAAATCGTTCAAATAGACGCACATAATAAAAAACGAATAATAAAAAAAAATTCGCCGTTTTTATGCTGTTTTACGCGTTAAAACGCAGATTGTGCCTCGTGTTGCGCCGTTTTGCTAAAATAAGCATTTTCAAGCATTTTAGATCGTTGAAATCGTTCAAATAGAAAATGGCTTTCACAAAAAACGAATAATAAAAATCGTCGTTTTGGCGCAGTTTTACGCGTTAAAACGCAGATTAAAGCTCAAACGCGCTGTTTTGCTAAATAAGTATTATTCAAGCATTTTAGATCGCTGAAATCGTTCAAATAGAAGCAATATTAATAAAAAAACGAATAAAAAAAATCTGCTCAAGCCTTTTTATGCTGTTTTACGCGTTAAAACGCGCAGATTAAAAGTTTCTCCAAAACGTGCTGTTTCGCTAAATAAGCATTTTCAAGCATTTTGTGATCGCTGAAATCGTTCAAATAGACGCGCTATTAATGAAAACGAATAATAAAATTTCGTCGTTTTATGTTGTTTTACGCGTTAAAAACGCAGATTTCAGCTCAAAACGTGCTGTTTTGCTAAAATAATCACGTTAATTTAGATCGTTGAAATCGTTCAAATAGACGCGCAGCTATTAATAAAACGAATAAAAATTCGTCGTTTTATGCTGTTTTACGTTAAAACGCAGATTAAAAGCTCAAAACGTGCTGTTTTGCTAAACAAGCATTTCAAGCATTTTGATCGCTGAAATCGTTCCGCTAAATAGACGCATTAAAAATAAAACAATAAAAAATTTTGTCGTTTTATGTTGTTTTACGCGTTAAAAACGCGAATAAAGCTCAAAACGTATGCCGCCAAAATAAGCATTTTCAAGCATTTTAGATCGTTGAAATCGTTCAAATAGACGCAATATTAATAAAAAACGAATAATAAAAATTCGTCGTTTTATGTTGTTTTACGCGTTAAACGCAGATTAAAGCTCAAAACGCTGTTTTGCTAAATACATTTTCAAGACGATCGTTGAAATCGTTCAAATAGACGCAATATTAATAAAAAAACGAATAATAAAACCAACGCCGTTTTTATGTTGTTTCACGTTAAAACGCAGAATAAAGCTCAAAACGTGCTGTTTGCCAAAATAAGCATTTTCAAGCATTTTAGATCGCTGAAATCGTTCAAATGAAGCAATAATCGTTCAAATAGAAGCAATATTAATAAAAACGAATAATAAAAATTCGTCGTTTTATGCTGTTTTACGCGTTAAAACGCAGATTAAAGCTCAAAACGTGCTGTTTTGCTAAAATAAGCATTTTCAAGCATTTTAGATCGTTGAAATCGTTCAAATAGAAGCAATATATAAAAACGAATAATAAAAATTCGTCGTTTTTATGCTGTTTTACGCGTTAAAACGCAGATTAAAGCTCAAAACGTGCTGTTTTGCTTAAATAGCATTTTCAAGCATTTAGATCGTTGAAATCGTTCAAATAGACGCAATATTAATAAAAAACGAATAATAAAAAATTCGTCGTTTTATGCTGTTTTACGCGTTAAAACGCAGATTAAAGCTCAAACGTGCTGTTTTGTAAAATAAGCATTTTCAAGCATTTTTAGATCGTTGAAATCGTTCAAATAGACGCAATATTAATAAAAAACGAATAATAAAAATTCGTCGTTTTTATGCTGTTTTACGCGTTAAAACGCAGATTAAAGCTCAAAACGTGCTGTTTTGTAAAATAAGCATTTTCAACATTTTAGATCGTTGAAATCGTTCAAATAGAGCAATATTAATAAACGAATAATAAAAATTCGTCGTTTTTATGTGTTTTACGCGTTAAAACGCGATTAAAAGCTCAAAACGTGCTGTTTTGCTAAAATAAGCATTTTCAAGCATTTTAGATCGTTGAAATCGTTCAAATAGAAGCAATATTAATAAAAACGAATAATAAAAATTCGTCTTTTTATGCTGTTTTACGCGTTAAAACGCAGATTAAAGCTCAAAACGTGCTGTTTTGGTAAAATAAGCATTTTCAAGCATTTTAGATCGTGAAATCGTTTAAATAGAGCAATATTAATAAAAACGAATAATAAAAATTCGTCTTTTTAGTGTTACGCGTTAAAACGCAGATTAAAGCTCAAAACGTCTGTTTTGCTAAAATAAGCATTTTCAAGCATTTTAGATGTTGAAATCGTTCAAATAGAGCGCAATATTAATAAAACGAATAAAAAAAATTTCGTCGTTTTTATGATGTTTACGCGTTAAAACGCAGAATAAAGCTCAAAACGTGCTGTTTTGCTAAAAATAAGCATTTTCAAGCATTTTAGATCGTTGAAATCGTTCAAATAGAAGCAATAATAATAAAAACGATAATAAAATTCGTCGTTTTATGCTGTTTTACGCGTTAAAACGCAGATTAAAAGCTCAAAACGTGCTGTTTTGCTTTAAAATAAGCATTTTCAAGCATATTAGATCGTTGAAATCGTTCAAATAGAGCAATATTAATAAAAACGAATAATAAAAATTCGTCGTTTTTAATGCTGTTTACGCGTTAAAACGCAGATTAAAGACTCAAAACGTGCTGTTTTAGCTAAATAAGCATTTTCAAGCATTTTTAGATCGTAAATCGTTCAAATGACGCATATTAATAAAACGAATAATAAAAAATACGTCGTTTTTATGCTGTTTTACGCGTTAAAACGCAGATTAAAAGCTCAAAAGGTGCTGTTTTGCTAAAATAAGCATTTTCAACATTTTAGATCGTTGAAATCGTTCAAATAGAAAGCAATATTAATAAAAACGAATAATAAAAATCGTCGTTTTTATGCAGTTTTACGCGTTAAAACGCAGAATAAAGCTCAAAACGTGCTGTTTTGCTAAAATAAGCATTTTCAAGCATTTTAGATCGTTGAAATCGTTCAAATAGACGCAATATTAATAAAAACGAATAATAAAAATTCGTCGTTTTATGCTGTTTTACGCGTTAAAACGCAGATTAAAAGCTCAAAACGTGCTGTTTTGCTAAAATAAGCATTTTCAAGCATTTTAGATCGTTGAAATCGTTCAAATAGACGCAATATTAATAAAAACGAATAATAAAAATTTCGTCGTTTTATGTTGTTTTACGCGTTAAAACGCAGAATAAAGCCAAAACGTGCTGTTTTGCTAAAATAAGCATTTTCAAGCATTTTAGATCGTTGAAATCGTTCAAATAGAAGCAATTTTAATAAAAACGAATAATAAAAAATTCGTCGTTTTTATGCTGTTTTACGCGTTAAAACGCAGATTAAAGCTCAAAACGGCTGTTTTCTAAAATAAGCATTTTCAAGCATTTTAGATCGTTGAAATCGTTCAAATAGACGCAATATTAATAAAAGAATAATAAAACTTCGTCGTTTTATGCTGTTTTACGCGTTAAAACGCAGATTAAAGCTCAAAACGTGCTGTTTAGCAAAAATAATCATTTTCAAGCATTTAGATCGTTGAAATCGTTCAAATAGAAGCAATATTAATAAAAACGAATAATAAAAAATTCGTCGTTTTATGCTGTTTTACGCGTTAAAACGCAGATTAAAGCTCAAAACGTGCTGTTTTGCTAAAAATAAGCATTTTCAAGCATTTTAGATCGTTGAAATCGTTCAAATAGAAGCAATATTAATAAAAACGAATAATAAAAATTCGTCGTTTTATGCTGTTTTACGCGTTAAAACGCAGATTAAAACTCAAAACGTGCTGTTTTGCTAAAATAAGCATTTTCAAGCATTTTAGATCGTTGAAATCGTTTAAATAGAAGCAATATTAATAAAACGAATAATAAAAATTCGTCATTTTATGCTGTTTTACGCGTTAAAACGCAGTTTAAAAAGCTCAAAACGTGCTGTTTTGCTAAAATAAGCATTTTCAAGCATTTTTAGATCGTTGAAATCGTTCAAATAGACGCAATATTAATAAAAACGAATAATAAAAATTTCGTCGTTTTATGCTGTTTTACGCGTTAAAAACGCGAATAAAGCTCAAACGTGTGTTTTGCTAAAATAAGCATTTTCAGCATTTTAGATCGTTGAAATCGTTCAAATAGAAGCAATATAATAAAAACAGAATAATAAAAATTCGTCTTTTTTATGCTGTTTTACGCGTTAAACGCAGATTAAAAGCTCAAAACGTGCTGTTTTCTAAAATAAGCATTTTCAAGCATTTTAGATCGCTGAAATTGTTCAAATAGACGCAATAATAATAAAAACGAATAATAAAAATTCGTCGTTTTATGCTGTTTTACGCGTTAAAACGCAGATTAAAGCTCAAAACGTGCTGTTTTGCTAAAATAAGCATTTTCAAGCATTTTAGATCGTTGAAATCGTTCAAACTAGAGCAATATTAATAAAAACAAATAATAAAAATTTCGTCGTTTTTATGCTGTTTTACGCGTTAAAACGCGATTAAAGCTCAAAACGTGCTGTTTTGCTTAAAATAAGCATTTCAAGCATTTTAGATCGTTGAAATCGTTCAAATAGACGCCATCATTAATAAAAAATGAACAATAAAATTCGTCGTTTTATAAGCTGTTTTACGCGTTAAAACGCAGATTAAAGCTCAAAACGTGCTGTTTTGCTAAAATAAGCATTTTCAAGCATTTTAGATCGTTGAAATCGTTCAAATAGAAGCAATATTAATAAAAAACGAATAATAAAAATTCGTCATTTTTATGCTGTTTTACGCGTTAAAACGCAGATTAAAGCTAAAAACGTGCTGTTTTGCTAAAATAAGCATTTTCAAGCATTTTAGATTGTTGAAATCGTTCAAATAGAAGCAATATTAATAAAAACGAATAATAAAAAATTCGTCGTTTTTATGTTGTTTTACGCGTTAAAACGCAGATTAAAACTCAAAACGTGCTGTTTTGCTAAAATAATTGAAATCGTTCAAATAGAAGCAATATTAAAAAAAACGAATAATAAAAATTCGTCTTTTTTATGCTGTTTTACGCGTTAAACGCGATTAAAGCTCAAAACGTGCTGTTTTGCTAAAATAAGCATTTTCAAGATTGTAGATCGTTGAAATCGTTCAAATAGACGCAATATTAATAAAAACGAATAATAAAATTTTGTCGTTTTATGTTGTTTTAGGGTTAAAACGCGATTCTCAAAACGTGCTGTTTTGCTAAAAAAAGCATTTTCATGCATTTTCGATCGTTGAAATCGTTCAAATAGACGCAATATTAATAAAACGAATAATAAAAATTCGTCGTTTTATGCTGTTTTACGCGTTAAACGCAGATTAAAGCTCAAAACGGCTGTTTTGCTAAAATAACATTTTCAAGCATTGTAGATCGTTGAAATCGTTCAAATAGACGCAATATTAATAAAAACGAATAATAAAAATTTCGTCGTTTTATGCTGTTTTACGCGTTAGAACGCTGATTAAAGCTCCAAAACGTGCTGTTTTGCTAAAATAAGCATTTTCTACGCATTTTCGATCGTTTAAAACGTTCAAATAAAAGCAATATTAAAAAAAAACAAAAAAAAAAAAAAAGGGTCTTTTTTATGTTGTTTTAGGGTTAAAAAACGCAGTTTTAAAAACTCAAAAGGGCTGTTTTGCGGGGAAAAATAAGCATTTTAAATTTTTAGATCGTTGAAATCGTTCAAATGGGAAGCAATATTAAAAAAAACGAATAAAAAAAAATTTTCGTCGTTTTATGCTGTTTTACGCTTTAAAAACGCGGGATTAAACCCCTTAAAAAAGGGGACCCGTTTTCCCAAAACCGTTTTCCCCCTTTTTGGGAACGTTGAAATCTTTCCCTTAAGACGCAATATTAAAAAAAACGAATAAAAAAAAAATTTCGTCGTTTTTATGCTTTTTTACGCTTTAAAAAACGCAGTTTAAAAAGCTCAAAACGTGCTGTTTTTGTTAAAATAAGCTTTTTCGCGATTTAGACTGCTAAACCCCCGTTCAAATAGAAGCAAATTAAAAAAAACTCAAAAATCTTCCCCGTCGTTTTAGTTGTTTTAGGGAAAAACGCGGGATTAAAGTTTTAAAAACGTGCTGTTTTGTAAAAATAAGAATTTTCCCCAAGCATTTTGATCGTTGAAACCCCGTTCAAAAAGACGCAATATTAAAAAAAATAATAAAAAAACTTGCCGTTTTTATCGTTTTACGCGTTAAAACGCAGTTTAAAAAGCTAAAAAACGTGCTTTTTTGCAAAAAATAAGCATTTTCAAGCTTTTTTAATCGTTGAAACGTTCAAATAGAAGCAATTTTTAATAAAAACGAATAATAAAAATTCGTCGTTTTATGCTGTTTTACGTTAAAACGAAGTTTAAAAAGCTAAAAACGTCTTTTTTGCTAAAAAAAAAGTATTTTCAAGCATTTTAGATCGTTGAAAGTTCAAATGACGCAATATTAATAAAAACGAATAATAAAATGTCGTTGTTTTATGTTGTTTTAGGGTTAAAAACGTTGATTAAAGCCCCCCCCGGCTTTTTAAAAAAAGGGCTTTTTCGCAAGGATCGTTGAAATTTTCCTTTAAAAGACGCAATATTAATCCCGAATAATAAAAATTCGTCGTTTTATGTTGCCCCTTAAAACGCAGTTTAAAAAGCTCAAAACGTGCTGTTTTGTTTAAAAAAACATTTTCAAGTTTTTTTGGGATCTTTGGGAAATCGGTCAAATAGACGCAATATTAAAAAAAAAAGCGAATAATAAAAATTTCGTCGTTTTATGCTGTTTTACGCGTTAAAACGCAGATTAAAGCTCAAAACGTGCAGTTTTGCTAAAATAAGCATTTTCAAGCATTTTAGATCGTTGAAATCGTTCAAATAGAAGCAATATTAATAAAACGAATAATAAAATTCGTCGTTTTATGCTGTTTTACGCGTTAAAACGCAGATTAAAGCTCAAAACGTGCTGTTTTGCTAAAATAATCATTTTCAAGCATTTTAGATCGTTGAAATCGTTCAAATAGAAGCAATATTAATAAAAACGAATAATAAAAAATTCGTCGTTTTATGCTGTTTTACGCGTTAAAACGCAGATTAAAGCTCAAAACGTGCTGTTTCCTAAAATAAGCATTTTCAAGCATTTTAGATCGTCGAAATCGTTCAAATAGACGCAATATTAATAAAACGAATAATAAAAATTTCGTCGTTTTATGTTGTTTTACGCGTTAAAACGCTGATTAAAGCTCAAAACGTGCTGTTTTGCTAAAATAAGCATTTTCAAGCATTTTAGATCGTTGAAATCGTTCAAATAGACGCAATACTAATAAAAACGAATAATAAAAAATTCGTCGTTTTATGCTGTTTACGCGTTAAAACGCAGATTAAAGCTCAAAAACGTGCTGTTTTGCTAAAATAAGCATTTTCAAGCATTTTAGATCGTTGAAATCGTTCAAATAGAAGCAATATTAATAAAAACAAATAATAAAAATTCGTCGTTTTTATGCTGTTTTACGCGTTAAAACGCAGACTAAAAGCTCAAAACGTGCTGTTTTGCTAAAATAATCATTTTCAAGCATTTTTGATCGTTGAAATCGTTCAAATAGACGCAATATTAATAAAACGAATAATAAAAATTCGTCGTTTTATGCTGTTTTACGCGTTAAACGCAGATTAAAGCTCAAAACGTGCTGTTTTGCTAAAATAAGCATTTTCAAGCATTTTAGATCGTTGAAATCGTTCAAATAGAAGCAATATTAATAAAAACGAATAATAAAAAATCGTCGTTTTTATGCTGTTTTACGCGTTAAAACGCAGATTAAAGCTGAAAACGTGCTGTTTTGCTAATAACAATTTCCAACTTTAGTGTG
>NW_027046238.1:2500-29500 GCF_025399875.1 Dalotia coriaria | reverse complement strand
CAAGCTTTTAGTTTTCGTTTTGAAATAGTTCAAATAGAAGAATATTAATAAAAACGAATAATAAAAATTCGTCGTTTTATGCGTTTTACGCGTTAAAACGCAGATTAAAGCTCAAAACGTGCTGTTTTGCTAAAATAAGCATTTCAAGCATTTTAGATCGTTGAATGTTCAAATAGACGAATATTAATAAAAACGAATAATAAAATTCGTCGTTTTATGTGTTTTACGCGTTAAAACGCAGATTAAAGCTCAAACGTGCTGTTTTGCTAAAATAAGCATTTTCAAGCATTTTAGATCGTTGAAATCGTTTAAATAGAGCAGTATTAATAAAACGAATAATAAAATTCGTCATTTTATGTTGTTTAACGCGTTAAAACGCAGATTAAAGCTCAAAACGTACTGTTTTCTAAAATAAGAATTTTCAAGCATTTTAGATCGTGAAACGTTCAAATAGACGCATATTAATAAAAACGAATAATAAAAATTCGTCGTTTATGTTGTTTTACGCGTAAAACGCAGATAAAGCTCAAAACGTGCTGTTTTGCTAAAATAAGCATTTTCAGCATTTTAGATCGTTGAAATCGTTCAAATAGACGCAATATTAATAAAAACGAATAATAAAATTCGTCGTTTTATGTTGTTTACGCGTTAAAACGCAGATTAAAGCTCAAAACGTGCTGTTTTGCTAAAATAAGCATTTTCAAGCATTTTAGATCGTTGAAATCGTTCAATAGAAGCAATATTATAAAAAACGAATAATAAAAATTCGTCGTTTTATGCTGTTTTACGCGTAAAACGCAGATTAAAGCTCAAAACGTGCTGTTTTGCTAAATAAGCATTTTCAAGCATTTTAGATCGTTGAAACGTTCAAATAGAGCAATATTAATAAAAACGAATAATAAAAATTCGTCGTTTTTATGCTGTTTTACGCGTTAAACGCAGATTAAAGCTCAAACGTCTGTTTTGCTAAAATAAGCATTTTCAAGCATTTTACATCGTTGAAATCGTTCAAATAGACGCAATATTAATAAAAACGAATAATAAAAATTCGTCGTTTTATGCTGTTTTACGCGTTAAAACGCAGATTAAAGCTCAAAACGTGCTGTTTTGCTAAAATAAGCATTTTCAAGCATTTTAGATCGTTGAAATCGTTCAAATAGAAGCAATATTAATAAAAACGAATAATAAAATTCCCGTCGTTTTATGTGTTTTACGCGTTAAAACGCAGATTAGCTCAAAACGTGCTGTTTTGCTAAAATAAGCATTTTCAAGCATTTTAGATCGTTGAAATCGTTCTAAATAGAAGCAATATTAATAAAAACGAATAATAAAAATTCGTCATTTTATGCTGTTTTACGCGTTAAAACGCAGATTAAAAGCTCAAAACGTGCTGTTTTGCTAAAATAAGCATTTTCAAGCATTTTAGATCGTTGAAATCGTTCAAATAGACGCAATATTAATAAAACGAATAATAAAAATTTTTTCCTTTTTTTTGGTTCTTTAAAAAGCAATTAAAAATAAACCGTTTTTAAAAACATTTTAAGTTTGCGTTAAATTTTAAAAAAGCTTTTAAAAAAAAAAATTTCGTTTTATTTTTAGGTTAAAAAGCAAAAAAAAAACGTTTTTTTGAAAAAAAATTTTTTTTTAAGCAAGTTAAATCGTTCAAAAAGAATTTAAAAAAAAAAAATTTCCTTTTTATCCTTTTTATTAAAAAGAAAAAAAATTTCTGTTTTTTTTTAAAAAAAGTTTTTAAGCTTTTCCAAACGTTAAATAAGAATTTAAAAAAAAAAAATTTAAAAATTTTTTTATGGTTTTATTAAAACGAATTTTAAATGTTTTTTCTAAAAAAGTTTTTAAGCTTTAACGTTGTGTTAAATAAAAATTTTAAAAAAAAAAAAAAATTTCTGTTTTTTTTTATTTAAAAGGGTTTAAACCCCCTTTTTTTTAAAAAAAATTTTTTAAGTTTTTAATCTTGTGTTAAATAGACAAAATTTAATAAAAACGAAAATAAAATTTTTTTTTTTATTTTTTTCGAAAAAAATTGAAAAAACCTAAAAGGGGTTTTTTAAAAAAGGCTTTTAAAATTTTTTAACTTAAATGTTAAAGGAAATAAAAAAAAAAATAAAAAAATTTTTTTTTTCGAAAAAGCGTTACGCTAAAACGGCTTTTTGCAAAAAAATTTTAAATTTTTTTTTTTGGGGAAAATCTTTCAAAAAAAGAATATTAAAAAAAAACAATAAAAAAATTTTCGTCGTTTTTTTTCGCTTTAAAAACGGTTTAAAAAGCTCAAATGTTTTTAAAATAAGATTTTCAAGCATTTTGGGTTTTTAAAAGAAAATATTAAAAAAAAAAAAAAATTTCTTTTATCTGTTTTACGCGTTAAACGCAGATTGTCAAAACGTGCTGTTTTCCCCAAAAAGCATTTTCAAGCTTTTTAGACTTGAAATCGAAAAGAGCAATTTTAATAAAAACAAAAATAAAAAATTTCTTTTTATGTTTTTACGCGTTAAAAAAAATAAACCAAACGTGTTTTTTTTTAAAAATAAGCATTTTCAAGCATTTTAGATGTTGAAATCGTTCAAATAAAAGCAAATATTAAAAAAAAAGAATAAAAAATTTTTGGTTTTTATTTTTTTCGCGTTAAAAGGGAAAAAACCAAAACCCTTTTGTTTCCCCTTTTTAAAGGGGAAATCGTTCAAATAGAAGCAATATTAATAAAAACGAATAAAAAATTCGTCGTTTTATGCTGTTTACGCGTTAAAACGCAGATTAAAGCTCAAAACGTGCTGTTTTGCTAAAATAAGCATTTTCAAGCATTTTAGATCGTTGAAACCGTTTAAATAGAAGCAATATTAATAAAAACGAATAATAAAAATTCGTCATTTTTATGCTGTTTTACGCGTTAAAACGCAGATTAAAGCTCAAAACGTGCTTTTTTTCTAAAATTAGCATTTTCAAGCATTTTAGATCGTTGAAATCGTTAAAATAGACGCAATATTAAAAAAAAACAAATAAAAAAAATTTCGCCGTTTTTATGCTTTTTTATGCGTTAAAACGCGGGATTAAACCCAAAAACGTGCTGTTTTGAAAAAATAAAAAATTTTCAAGCTTTTTTTAGATCGTTGAAATCGTTCAAATAGACGCAATATTAATAAAAACGAAAATAAAAATTTCGTCTTTTTTATGCTGTTTTACGCGTTAAAACGCAGTTTAAAAATTTTAAAAACGTGCTGTTTTGCTAAAATAAGCATTTTCCCCATTTTAGATCGTTAAAATGTTCAAAAAACGCAATATTAAAAAAAAACGAATAAAAAAAAATTTCGTCGTTTTTATGCTGTTTTATGCTTTAAAAACGCTGTTTAAAAAGCTCAAAACGTGCTTTTTTGCAAAATAAAGCTTTTTCCCAAGCATTTTAGATCGTTGAAATCGTTAAAAATAGACGCAATATTTTAAAAACGAATAAAAAAAAATTCGTCTTTTTATGTTGTTTTACGCTTTAAAAAAACGCAGTTTAAAAACTCAAAACGTGCTGTTTTGCTAAAATAAGCATTTTCAAGCATTTTAGATCGTTGAAATCGTTTAAATAGAAGCAATATTAATAAAAACGAATAATAAAAATTCTCTTTTTTTGCTGTTTACGCGTTAAACGCGTTTAAAAAGCTCAAAACGTGCTTTTTTTGCTAAAATAAGCATTTTCAAGCATTTTAGATCGTTGAAATCGTTCAAATAGACGCAATATTAATAAAAACGAAAAATTTAAAATTTCGTCGTTTTTATGTTTTTACGCGTTAAAACGCAGAATAAAGCTCAAAACGTGCTGTTTTGCTAAAATAAGCATTTTCCAGCTTTTTAGATCGTGAAATTGTTCAAATAGAAGCAATATTAAAAAAAACGAATAATAAAAACGTCTTTTTTTATGTTTTTTTACGCGTTAAACGCAGATTAAAGCTCAAACGTGCTGTTTTGCTTAAAATAAGCATTTTCAAGCATTTTAGATGGCTGAAATAGTTCAAATAGAAGGCAATATTAAAAAAAAACGAATAATAAAAAATTCGTCGTTTTTATGCTGTTTTACGCGTTAAAACGCAGTTTAAAAAGCCAAAACGTGCTGTTTTGCTAAAATAAGCATTTTCAAGCATTTTAGATCGTTGAAATCGTTCAAAGACGCAATATTATAAAAACGAATAATAAAATTTCGTCTTTTTTATGCTGTTTTACGCGTTAAAAAACCAGATTAAAGCTCAAAACGTGCTGTTTTCAAAATAAGCATTTCCCAGCATTTTTAGATCGTTGAAATCGTTCAAATAGAAGCAATATTAAAAAAAAACGAATAATAAAGAATTCGTCGTTTTATGCTGTTTTAGCGTTAAAACGCAGATTAAAGCTCAAAACGTGCTGTTTTGCTAAAAAAAAGCTTTCAAGCATTTTAGATCGTTGAAATCGTTCAAATAGACGCAATAAAAAAAAAACGAATAATAAAATTTCGTCGTTTTATGTGTTTTACCCCGCGTTAAAACGAGAATAAAGCTCAAAACGAGCTGTTTTGTTTAAAATAAACATTTTCGATTTTAGATCGTTGAAATCGTTCAAATAGACGCAATATTAATAAAAACGAATAATAAAAATTTCGTCGTTTTTCTGCTGTTTTACGCGTTAAAACGCAGATTAAAGCTCAAAACGTGCTGTTTTTGCTAAAATAAGCATTTTCAAGCATTTTAGATCGTTGAAACGTTCAAATAGAAGAAAATATTAATAAAAACGAATAATAAAAAATCGTCGTATTTATGCTGTTTTAGGCGTTAAAACGCAGATTAAAGCTCAAAACTTTGCGTTTTGCTAAAATAAGCTTTTTTCAAGCATTTTAGATCGTGAAATCGTTTCAAATAGACGCAATATTAATAAAAACGAATAATAAAAATTTCGTCGTTTTTATGCTGTTTTACGCGTTAAAACGCTGATTAAAAGCTCAAACGTGCTGTTTTGCTAAAATAAGCATTTTCAAGCATTTTAGATCGTTGAAATCGTTCAAATAGACGCAAATATTAATAAAAACGAATAATAAAAAATTCGTGGTTTTATGCTTTTTTTACGCGTTAAAACGCAGTTTAAAAACTCAAAACGTGGTGTTTTGCTAAAATAAGCATTTTCAAGCATTTTAGATCGTTGAAATCGTTTAAATAGAAGCAGGATTAATAAAAAACGAATAATAAAAATTCGTCATTTTTATGTTGTTTAGCGCGTTAAAACGCAGATTAAAGCTCAAAATGTACTGTTTTGCTAAAATAAGAATTTTCAAGCATTTTAGATCGTTGAAATCGTTCAAATAGTCGCAATATTAATAAAAACGAATAATAAAAATTCGTCGTTTTATGCTGTTTTACGCGTTAAAACGCAGATTAAAGCTCAAAACGTGCTGTTTTGCTACAAATAAGCATTTTCAAGCATTTTAGATCGTTGAAATCGTTCAAATAGAAGCAATATTAATAAAAACGAATAATAAAAAAATCGTCGTTTTATGCTGTTTACGCGTTAAAACGCAGATTAAAGCTCAAAACGTCTTGTTTTGCTAAAATAAGCATTTTCAAGCATTTTAGATCGTTGAAATCGTTCAAATAGACGCAATATTAATAAAAACGAATAATAAAAAATTCGTCGTTTTATGCTGTTTTTCGCGTTAAAACGCTGATTAAAGCTCAAAACGTGCTGTTTTGCTAAAATAAGCATTTTCAAGCATTTTAGGATCGTTGAAATCGTTCAAATAGAAGCAATATTAATAAAAACGAATAAAAAAATTTCGTCGTTTTATGCTGTTTTACGCGTTAAAACGCAGATTAAAGCTCAAAACGTGCTGTTTTGCTAAAATAAGCATTTTCAAGCATTTTAGATCGTTGAAATCGTTTAAATAGAAGCAATATTAATAAAAACGAATAATAAAAATTCGTCATTTTTATGCTGTTTTACGCGTTAAAACGCAGATTAAAAGCTCAAAACGTGCTGTTTTGCTAAAATAAGCATTTTCAAGCATTTTAGATGGTTGAAATCGTTCAAATAGACGCAATATTAATAAAAACGAATAATAAAAATTCGTCGTTTTATGCTGTTTTACGCGTTAAAACGCAGATTAAAGCTCAAAACGTCTTGTTTTGCTAAAATAAGCATTTTCAAGCATTTTAGATGGTTGAAATCGTTCAAATAGACGCAATATTAATAAAAACGAATAATAAAAATTCGTCGTTTTATGCTGTTTTACGCGTTAAAACGCAGATTAAAGCTCAAAACGTCTTGTTTTGCTAAAATAAGCATTTTCAAGCATTTTAGATCGTTGAAATCGTTCAAATAGACGCAATATTAATAAAAAACGAATAATAAAAATTCGTCGTTTTTATGTTTTTCGCGTTAAAACGCAGATTAAAGCTCAAAACGTGCTGTTTTGCTAAAATAAGCATTTTCAAGCATTTTAGATCGTTGAAATCGTTCAAATAGAAGCAATATTAATAAAAACGAATAATAAAAATTTCGTCGTTTTATGCTGTTTTACGCGTTAAAACGCAGATTAAAAGCTCAAAACGTGCTGTTTTGCTAAAATAAGCATTTTCAAGCATTTTAGATCGTTGAAATCGTTTAAATAGAAGCAATATTAATAAAAACGAATAATAAAAATTCGTCATTTTTATGCTGTTTTACGCGTTAAAACGCAGATTAAAGCACAAAACGTGCTGTTTGCTAAAATAAGCATTTTCAAGCATTTTAGATCGTTGAAATCGTTCAAATAGACGCAATATTAATAAAAACGAATAATAAAAATTTCGTCGTTTTATGCTGTTTTACGCGTTAAAACGCAGAATAAAAGCTCAAAACGTGCTTGTTTTGCTAAAATAAGCATTTTCCAGCATTTTAGATCGTTGAAATTGTTCAAATAGAAGCAATATTAATAAAACGAATAATAAAAATTCGTCGTTTTATGTTGTTTTACGCGTTAAAATGCAGATTAAAGCTCAAACGTGCTGTTTTGCAAAAATAAGCATTTTCAAGCATTTTAGATCGTTGAAATCGTTCAAATAGAGGGAAAATTTTAAATTTAAAAAACGAATAAAAAAAATTTCGTCTTTTTTATGCGGGGTTTTTTGGGCGTTAAAACGCTGTTTAAAAAGCTCAAAACGTGCTGTTTTGCAAAAATAAGCTTTTTCAAGCTTTTTTAGATCGTTGAAATCGTTCAAATAGACGCAAATTAAAAAAAACGAATAAAAAAAAATTTTGTCTTTTTTAGGGTTGTTTTATGCTTTAAAAACGCTGTTTAAAACCCTTAAAAAACGGCTGTTTTGTTTAAAAATAAGCATTTTCAAGCATTTTAGATCGTTGAAATCGTTCAAATAGACGCAATATTAATAAAAACGAATAATAAAAAATTTCGCCCGTTTTATGCTTTTTTTATGCTTTTTAAACGCTGATTAAAGCCCCCAAAACGTGCTTTTTTGCTAAAATAAGCATTTTCAAGCTTTTTTAGATCGTTAAAATTTGTTCAAATAGACCCCAATTTTAAAAAAAAAACGAAAAAAAAAAAATTCTTTTCTTTTTATACTTTTTTTACGCTTTAAAAAACGCAGATTACAGCTCAAAACGTGCTGTTTTGCTAAAAAAAAGATTTTCTGGGCATTTTAGATCGTTGAAATCCCAAATAGAAGCAATATTAAAAAAAAAACAATAAAAAAAAATTTCGTCGTTTTATGCTGTTTTACGCGTTAAACGCAGTTTAAAAAGCTAAAAAGGGCTGTTATGTTTAAAAAAGATTTTTTTACTTTTAGATCGTTAAAAATCGTGCAGATAGACGCAATATTTTTAAAAAAAACGAATAAAAAAAACCCCCTGTTGTTTTATGCTCTTTTACGCTTTAAAAACGCAGAATAAAGCTCAAAACGGCGTTTTGCTAAAATAAGCATTTTCGCGCTTTTTAGACGGGGAAATCGTTAAAAATAGAAGCAAATTAAAAAAAACGAATAAAAAAAAAATTGTCTTTTTTATGTTGTTTTACGCTTTAAAAACGCAGATTAAAAGCTAAAAACGTGCTTTTTTATAAAATAAGCATTTTCAAGCATTTTAGATCGCGGGAAATCGTTCAAATAGACGCAATATTAATAAAACGAATAAAAAAAAAACTTCGTCTTTTTATGTTTTTACGCGTTAAAACGCAGATTATCGCTAAAAAGGGCTGTTTTGCTAAAATAATCATTTTCCCTTTTTTGGACGTTGAAATCGTTCAAATAGAAGTATTAATAAAAAACGAAAAATTTAAAAATTTCGTTTTTTTATGTTGTTTTACGCGTTAAAACGCAGTTTAAAAACCCTCAAAACGGCTGTTTTGTTTAAAATAAGCATTTTCAAGCATTTTAGATCGCTGAAATAGTTCAAATAAAAGCAATATTAAAAAAAAAAAAAAAAAAAAATTTCCGTCGTTTTATGTTGTTTTACGCGTTAAAACGCAGATTAAAGCTAAAAACGTGCTGTTTTGCAAAAAATAAGCATTTTCAAGCATTTTAGATCGCTGAAATCGTTAAAATAGACGCAATATTAAAAAAAAACGAATAAAAAAATTTTCCCCTGTCTTTTTTATGCTTTTTACGCTTTAAAAAACGCAGTTTTGGCTAAAAACGTGCTTTTTTGCTAAAATAAGCATTTTCAAGCTTTTGATCGGGGAAATCGTTCAAATAGAAGCTTAAAAAAAAAACGAATAAAAAAATTGGGTCGTTTTTGTTTTACGCTTTAAAAAACGCGGGATTAAACCCTAAAAACGTGCTGTTTTGCTAAAATAAGCATTTTCAAGCTTTTTTAGATCTTTTAAATCGTTCAAATAGACGCAAAAAAAAATAAAAACGAATAAAAAAAATTTCGTGGTTTTATGCTGTTTTAGGGTTAAAAACGCAGAATGTTTCCAAAACGTGCTGTTTTGCTAAAAAGCATTTTCAAGTATTTTGGGGATCGTTGAAATCGTTCAAATAGACGCAATTTTAAAAAAACGAATAATAAAAATTCTGCCTTTTTTTTATCCCTTTTTTACGCGTTAAAACGCAGTTTAAAACTCAAAACGTGCTGTTTTGTTTAAAATAAGATTTTCAAGCTTTTTAACGTTGAAATTTTTTTTCAAATGGGCCAATATTAATAAAAAAAAAATAAAAAAAAAATTTCGTCGATTTATCCCGTTTTAGGCGTTAAAACGCAGATTAAAGCTCAAAACGGCTGTTTTGCTAAAATAAGCATTTTCAAGCATTTTGGGATCGTTAAATCGTTCCAAAAGACGAAATTATTAATAAAAAACGAAAAAAAAAAATTTCCGTCGTTTTATGCTTTTTTTACGCGTTAAAACGCGGGATTAAAGTAAAAAACGTCCGGGTTTTGCTAAAATAAGCATTTTCAAGCATTTTGATCGTTGAAATCGTTCAAATAGAAGAAACTTTAAAAAAAAAACGAATAAAAAAAATTTCGTCTTTTTTATGCTGTTTTAGGGTTAAAAAAACGCAAAAAAGCTAAAAACGGGGGGTTTTTAAAAAAGCATTTTCCCCATTTTAGACCCCGTGGGGAAAAGGCCCAGTTTAACCCCCCCGAAAAAAAACCGTCATTTTATGTTGTTTGCCCCCGTTAAAACGCAGATTAAAGCTCAAAACGTACTGTTTTGTTTAAAAATAAGAATTTTCAAGATTTTAGATCGTTGAAATCGTTCAAAAGACGCAATTTTAAAAAAAAAACGAATAAAAAAATTTTCTGTCGACTTTATGTTGTTTTACGCTTTAAAAACGCAGAATAAAGTTTTCCAAAACGTGCTTTTTTCCAAAAAATAAGCATTTTCAAGCATTTTAGATCGTTGAAATCGTTCAAATAGACGTAATATTAATAAAAACGAATAATAAAAAATTTCGTCGTTTTATGCTGTTTTATGCGTTTAAACGCTGATTAAAGCTCAAAACGTGCTGTTTTGCTAAAAAATAAGCATTTTCAAGCATTTTAGATCGTTGAAATCGTTCAAATAGACGCAATATTAATAAAAACGAATAATAAAAATTCGTCGTTTTATAATTGTTTTACGCATTAAAACGCAGATTACAGCTCAAAAAACGTGCTGTTTTGCTTAAAATAAGCATTTTCAAGCATTTTTAGATCGTTGAAATCGTTCAAATAGAAGCAATATTAATAAAACGAATAATAAAAATTTCTGTCGTTTTTATGCTGTTTTACGCGTTAAACGCAGATTAAAGCTCAAAACGTGCTGTTAAGTGCTAAAATAAGCATTTTCAAAGCATTTTAGATCGTTGAAATCGTGCAGATAGACGCACATTATTAAAAAACGAATAATAAAATTTCGTTGTTTTATGTCGCTCTTTTACGCGCTAAAACGGTGAATAAAGCTCAAAACGTGCTGTTTTGCTAAAATAAGCATTTTCAAGCATTTTAGATCGTTGAAATCGTTCAACAGAAGCAATATTAAGGAAACGAATAATGTGAAATTCGTCGCGTTTTTATGCTGTTTTACGCGTTAAAAACGCAGATTAAAGCTCAAAACGCGCCGTTTTGGCTAAAATAAGCATTTTCAAGCATTTTAGATCGCTGAAATCGTTCAAATAGACGCAATATTAATAAAAACGAATAATAAAAAACTTCAGTCGTTTTTATACGTTTTACGCGTTAAAACGCAGATTATCGCTCAAAACGTGCTGTTTTGCTAAAATAATCATTTTCAAGCATTTTAGATCGTTGAAATCGTTCAAATAGAAGCAATATTAATAAAAACGAATAATGTAAAAAATTCGTCGTTTTATGCTTTTCGTTTTACGCGTTAAACGCAGATTAAAGCTCAAACGTGTTTTGCTAAAATAAGCATTTTCAAGCATTTTAGATCGTTGAAATAGTTCAAATAGAAGCAATATTAAAAAAACGAATAATAAAAATTCGTCGTTTTATGCTGTTTTACGCGTTAAAACGCAGATTAAAGCTCAAACGTGCTGTTTTGCTAAAATAAGCATTTTCGCGATTTTAGATCGCTGGAAATCGTTCGCAAATAGACGCAATATTATAAAAAACGAAAGCCAATGCGTACCCCTGTCGTTTTATGTTGTTTTACGCGTTAAAACGCAGATTAAAGTTCAAAACGTGCTCTTTTGCTAAAATAAGCATTTCAAGCATTTTAGATCGTTGAAATCGTTCAAATAGAAGCAATATTAATAAAAACGAATAATAAAAAATCTGTCGTTTTATGCTGTTTTACGCGTTAAACGCAGATTAAAGCTCAAACGTGCTGTTTTGCTAAAATAAGCATTTTCAAGCATTTTAGATCGTTGAAATCGTTCAAATAGACGCAATAAAAATAAAAAACGAATAATAAAAAATTTCGTGGTTTTATGCTGTTTTACGCGTTAAAACGGCAGAATAAAGCTCAAAACGTGCTGTTTTGCTGCTAAAATAAAGCATTTTCGCATTTTAGATCGTTGAAATCGTTCAAATAGGACGCAATATTAATAAAACGAATAATAAAATTTCTGTCGTTTTGTTGCTGTTTTACGCGTTAAAACGCAGATTAAAAGCTCAAAACGTGCTGGTTTTGCTAAAATAAGCATTTTCAAGCATTTTAGATCGTTGAAATCGTCTCAAATAGAAGCTAAATATTAATAAAAACGAATAATAAAAATTCGTCGTATTTATGCTGTTTTAGGCGTTAAAACGCAGATTAAAAGCTCAAAAACGTGCCGTTTTAAGCGTAAAATAAGCATTTTCAAGCATTTTAGATCGCTGAAATCGTTCAAATAGACGCAATATTAATAAAAAACGAATACAAAATTTCGTCGTTTTATGCGTTGTTTATTAAAATTGATTAAAAGCCTCAAACGTCCTGTTTTGCTAAAATAAGCATTTCGCTATTTTTAGATCGCTGAAATCAAATTAAAGAAGCAATATTAATAAAAACGAATAATAAAAATTTCGTCGTTTTATAAGCTGTTTTACGCGTTAAAACGCAAATTAAAGCTCAAAACGTGGGTTTTATAAAATAAGCATTTTCAAGCATTTTAGATCGTTGAAAACGTTTAAATAGAAGCTTGCATTAATAAAAACGAATAATAAAAAATTCAGTCATTTTTATGTTGCTTAAGCGCGCTAAAACGCAGATTAAAAGCTCAAAACGTACCGTTTCAAAATAAGAATTTTCAAGCATTTTAGATCGCTGGAAATCGTTCAAATAGACGCAATATTAAAAAAAAACGAATAATAAAAATTTCGTCGACTTTAAAGCGTTTTACGCGTTAAACGCAGAATAAAGCTCGGGGTAAACGTGCTGTTTTGCTAAAATAAGCATTTTCAAATACTTAGATCGCTGAAATCGTTCAAATAGACGCATTACTAATAAAAAAACGAATTTCAATAAAAATTTCGTCGTTTCTTATGCTGTTTTTACGCGTTAAAACGCAGATTAAAGCTCAAAACGTGCTGTTCCTTTTAAGCCAAAGCATTTTCGCTACTTTTGACAGTTGAAATCGTTCAAATAGGTGCTTTCAAATATTAATAAAAACGAATAATAAAAATTCGTCGTTTTATGCTGTTTTACGCGTTAAAACGCAGATTAAAAGCTCAAACGTGCGCTGTTTTGCTAAAAATAAGCATTTTCAAGCATTTTAGATCGTTGAAATCGTTCAAATAGACGCAATATTAATAAAAAACGAATAATAAAAATTTCGTCAGTTTTTATGCTGTTTTACGCGTTAAACGTTGATTAAAAGCTCAAAACGCGCTGTTTTGCTAAATAAGCATTTTCAAGCATTTTAGATCGTTGAAATCGTTCAAATAGACACAATATTAATAAAACGAATAATGGTATAGGCTAAAACGCAGATTAAAGCTCAAAACGTGCTGTTTTACAAAATAAGCATTTTCAAGCATTTTAGATCGTTGAAATCGTGCAAAATGACGCAATATTATTAAAAAAACGAATAATAAAAAATTTGCTGTTTTTATGTTTTACGCGTTAAAACGCAGAATAAAGCTCAAAACGTGCTGTTTTGCTAAAATAAGCATTTTCAAGAATTTTAGATCGTTGAAACTGTTCAAATAGAAGCAATATTAATGAAAAAATCGAATAATAAAAATTCGTCGTTTTATGCTGTTTTACGCGTTAAACGCAGATTAAAGCTCAAAACGTGCTGGTTTTGCTGTAAAATAAGCATTTTCAAGCATTTTAGATCGCTGAAATCGTTCAACAGACAACATTAATAAAACGAATAACAAAAACTTCGTCGTTTTATGCTGTTTTACGCGTTAAACGCAGATTAACGCTCAAACGTGCTGTTTTGCTAAAATAATCATTTCTCAAGCATTTTAGATCGTTGAAATCGTTCAAATAGAAGCTAATATTAATGTTCAACACAAAAATTCGCCGTTTTATGTTGTTTTTACGTTAAACGCAGATTAAAAGCTCAAAACGTGCTGTTTTGCTAAAATAAGCACAAGCATTTGATCGTTGAAATAGTTAAAAATAGAAGCAATATTAATAAAACGAATAACAAAAATTCGTCGTTTTATGCTGTTTTACGCGTTAAACGCAGATTAAAAGCTCAAAACGTGCTGTTTGCTAAAAATAAGCATTTTTCAAGCATTTTGTGATCGCTGAAATCGTTCAACAGACGCAATATAAAAACGAATACCAAAATTTCGTCGTTTTATGCTGTTTTACGCGTTAAAACGCAGATTAAAGCTCAAAACGTGCTGTTTTGCTAAAATAAGTATCTTTCAAGCATTTTAGATCGTTGAAATCGTTAAAATAGAAGCTAATATTAATAAAAACGGTGCGAATAAAATTCGTCGTTTTATGCTGGTTTTACGCGTTAAACGCAGATTAAAAGTCGCGCGGTGCTGTTTCGCTAAAATAAGCATTTTCAAGCATTTTAGATCGCTGAAACGTCAAACAGACGCAATAAAAAATAAAAACGAATAATAAAATTCCCTGTCGTTTTATGCTGTTTTACGCGTTAAAACGCGCAGAATAAAGCTCAAAAACGTGCTGTTTTGCTAAAAATAAGCATTTTCAAGTATTTTAGATCGTTGAAATCGTTCAAATAGACGTGCAATATTAACAAAAAACGAATAATAAAAATTTCTGTCGTTTTATGCTGTTTTTACGCGTTAAACGCAGATTAAAAGCTCAAAACGTGCTGTTTGCTAAAATAAGCATTTTCAAGCATTTAGATCGTTTGAAATCGTCTTCGCTTAGAAAGCAATATTAATAAAACGAATAATACAAAAATTAGTCGTATTTATGCTGTTTTAGGCGTTAAAACGCAGATTAAAGCTCAAAACGTGCTGTTTTGCTAAAATAAGCATTTTCAAGCATTTTAGATCGTTGAAATCGTTCAAATAGACGCATTATTAATAAAAACGAATAATAAAAATTTCCGTCGTTTTGTGCTGTTTTACGCGTTAAACGCTGGATTAAAGCTCAAAACGTGCTGTTTTGCTAAAATAAGCATTTTCAAGCATTTTAGATCGTTGAAATCGTTCAAATAGACGCAATATTAATAAAAAACGAATAATAAAAAATTCGTCATTTTTATGCTGTTTTTTACGTTAAACGCAGATTAAAGCTCAAAACGTGCTGCTTTGCTAAAATAAGCATTTTCAAGCATTTAGATCGTTGAAATCGTGCAAATAGACGCACATATTAAAAACGAATAATAAAAAATTCTGTTGTTTTTATGCTCTTTACGCGTTAAAACGCAGAATAAAGCTCAAAACGTGCTGTCGCATAAAAATAAGCATTTTCAAGCATTTTAGATCGTTGAAATCGTTCAAATAGAAGCAATATTAATAAAAACGAATAATAAAAATTCAATGTTTTATGTTGTTTTACGCGTTAAAACGCAGATTAAAGCTCAAAACGTGCTGTTTTGCTAAAATAAGCATTTTCAAGCATTTTAGATCGCTGAAATCGTCTAAATAGACGCAATATTAATAAAACGAATAATAAAACTTCGTCGTTTTATGCTGTTTTACGCGTTAAAACGCAGAGGATTAACGCTCAAAACGTGCTGTTTTGCTGCTAAAATAATCATTTTCAAGCATTTTAGATCGTTAAAATCGTTCAAATAGAAGCACATAATAAAAAACGAATAATAAAAAATCTGTCGTTTTATGTTGGTTTTACGCGTTAAAACGCAGATTAAAGCCTTCCAAACGCGCTGTTTTGCTAAAATAAGCATTTTCGGGCGCATTTTAGGATCAAGCTGAAATAGTTCAAATAGAGCACATTAATAAAACGAATAATAAAAAATTCGTCGTTTTTATGCTGTTTTACGCGTTAAACGCAGATTAAAGCTCAAACGTGCTGTTTTGCTAAAATAAGCATTTTCAAGCATTTTAGATCGCTGGAAATCGTTCAAATAGACGTAATATTATAAAACGAATAAATAAAAATTTCGTCGTTTTATGCTGTTTTACGCGTTAAAAACGCAGATTACCAAAACGTGCTGTTTTGCTAAAAATAAGCATTTTCTTTAAGCATTTTAGGATCGCTGGAAATCGTTCAAATAGAAGCTAATATTAATAAAAAAACGAATAATAAAAATTCGTCGTTTTATGCTGTTTTACGCTAAAACGCAGACAAAAGCTCAAAACGTGCTGTTTTGCTAAAATAAGCATTTTCAAGCAATTTTAGATCGCCGGAAATCGTTCAAATAGACGCAATAAAAAATAAAAAACGAATAATGTACTCTTTCGTCGTTTTTATGTTGCTTCTTTACGCGTTAAAACGCAGAATAAAAGCTCAAAACGTGCTGTTTTGCTAAAATAAGCATTTTCAAGTATTTTAGATCGTTAAAATCGTTCAAATAGACGTGCAATATTAATAAAAAAACGAATAATAAAAATTTCGTCGTTTTATGTTGTTTTACGCGTTAAACGCAGATTAAAGCTCAAAAACGTGCTGTTTTGCTAAAATAAGCATTTTCAAGCATTTTTAGATCGTTGAAATCGTTCAAATAGAAGCACATAATAAAAACGAATAATAAAAAAATCTGTCGTATTTATGTTATTTTAGGCGTTAAAACGCAGATTAAAGCGCAAAACGTGCTGTTTTGCTAAAATAAGCATTTTCTCAAGCATTTAGATCGCTTGAACCGTCTTCGTACAGACGCAATATTAATAAAAACGAATAATAAAAAATTCTCTGTCGTTTTATGCTGTTGTTTCACGCGTTAAAACGCTGGATTAAAGCTCAAACGTCCTGTTTTGCTAAAATAAGCATTTTCAAGCATTTTGCATCGTTGAAATCGTTCAAATAGAAGTACATTAATAAAAACGAATAATAAAAATTTCGTCGTTTTATGCTGTTTTACGCGCTAAAACGCAGATTGTGTGCTCGCAAACGTGGCGTTTTGCTAAAATAAGCATTTTCAAGCATTTTAGATCGTTGAAATCGTTTTTAAATAGAAGCAGTATTAATAAAAAACGAAATTACCAAAAATTCGTCATTTTTATGTTGTTTGCTGCTGCTAACGATTAAAGCTCAAACGTACTGTTTTGCTAAAATAAGAATTCTTCTTTTCAAGCATTTTAGATCGTTGGAAATCGTTCAAATAGACGCAATATTAATAAAAACGAATAATAAAAATTTCGTCGACTTTATGCTGCTCTTTTTACGCGTTAAACGTAGAATAAAAGCTCAAAACGTGCTGGTTTGTTAAAAATAAGCATTTTCAAGCATTTTAGATCGTTAAAAATCGTTCGCCAAATAGAAGCAATATTAATAAAAACGAATAATAAAAATTGTCGTTTTATGCTGTTTTACGCGTTAAACGACAAGCTCAAACGTGCTGTTTTATTAAAATAAGCATTTTCAAGCATTTTAGGACGTTGAACGTTCAAATAGACGCAATAATAATAAAAAACGAATAATAAAAAATCTGTCGTTTTATGCTGTTTACGCGTTAAAAACGATTAAAGCTCAAAACGTGCTGTTTTGCTAAAATAAGCATTTTCAAGCATTTTAGACGTTGAAATCGTTCAAATAGAAGCAATATTAATAAAAAACGAATAATAAAAATTCGTCGTTTTATGTTGTTTTACGTTAAAACGCAGATTAAAGCTCAAAACGTCTTGTTTTGCTAAAATAAGCATTTTCAAGCATTTTACATCGTTGAAATCGTTCAAATAGACGCAATATTAACAAAAAACGAATAACAAAAATTCGTCGTTTTATGCTGTTTTACGCGTTAAAACGCAGATTAAAGCTCAACGTGCTGTTTTGCTAAAATATGCATTTTCAAGCATTTTAGATCGCTGAACCGTTCAAATAGAAGAATATTAATAAAAAAAAACGAATAATAAAAATTTCTGTCGTTTTATGCTGTTTTACGCGTTAAAACGCAGAGATTAAAGCTCAAACGTGCTGTTTTGCTAAAATATGCATTTTCAAGCATTTTAGATCGTTGAAATCGTTTAAATAGAAGCAATATTAATAAAAAAACGAAATAATAAAAAATCGTCATTTTTATGTTGTTTTTACGCGTTAAAAATCGGCAGATTAAAGCTCTCAAAACGTGCTGTTTTGCTAAAACAAGCATTTTCAAGCATTTTAGATCGTTGAAATCGTTCAAATGAGGCATATTAATAAAAACGAATAATAAAATTTCGTCGTTTTATGCTGCTCACGCGTTAAACGCAGCATAAAGCTCTCAAAACGTGCTAAGGTTTCGCTAAAATAAATAAGCACGCAGCATTTTAGATCGTTAAAATTGTTCAACAGAAGCAATATTAATAAAAAACGAATAATAAAAATTCGTCGTTTTATGCTGTTTTACGCGTTAAAATGCAGATTAAAGCTCAAAATGTGCTGTTTTGCTAAATAAGCATTTTCAAGCATTTTAGATCGTTGAAATCGTTCAAATAGATTTTCAATATTAATAAAAAACGAATAATAAAAAATTCGTCGTTTTATAAGCTGTTTTTACGCGTTAAAACGCAGATTAAAGCTCAAAACGTGCTGTTTTGCTAAACAAGCACATTGTCTAAGCATTTTTAGATCGTTGAAATCGTTCAAATAGAAGCAATAATAATAAAACGAATAATAAAAATTCGTCGTTTTTATATTGTTTTACGCGTTAAAACGCAGCTTCAAAGCTCAAAACGTGCTGTTTTGCTAAAAATAAGCATTTTCAAGCATTTTAGATCGTTGAACCGTTCAAATAGAAGCAATATTAATAAAAACGAATAATAAAAATTCGTCGTTTTATGCTGTTTTACGCGTTAAAACGCAGATTAAAGCCTCAAACGTGCTGTTTTGCTAAAAATAAGTACTTTTCAAGCATTTTAGATCGTTGAAATCGTCTTTCAAATAGACGCAATAAAAATAAAAACGAATAATAAAATTCCTGTCGTTTTTATGCTGTTTTACGCGTTGCGCTGGCAGATTACGGTACCAAAACGTGCTGTTTGCTAAAATAAGCATTTTCAAGCGTTTTAGATCGTTGAAATCGTTCAAATAGACGCAATATTAATAAAAAAAAACGAATAATAAAAATTTCTGTCAATGTTTTTATGCTGTTTTATGTTAAAACGTTGACTAAGCTCTCAAAACGTGCTGTTTTGCTAAAATAAGCATTTTCAAGCTTTTTTGATCGTTGAAATCGTTCAAATAGAAGCAAAATAAAAAAAAACAATAATAAAAATTCGTCTTTTTTTATTTTTTTACGCGTTAAACGCGCTTAAAAGCTCAAATGCTGTTTTGCTAAAATAAGCATTTTCAAGCATTTTAGATCGTTGAAATCGTTCAAATAGACGAATATTAATAAAACGAAAATAAAAAATTTCGTCGTTTTATGCTGTTTTAGCGTTAAAACGCTGATTAAAAGCTCAAAACGGTGTTTTGCTAAAAAAGCATTTTCAAGCATTTTAGATCGTTGAAATCGTTCAAATAGACGCAATATTAATAAAAACGAATAATAAAAATTCGTCGTTTTTATGCGGGTTTTACGTATTAAAACGCAGATTACAGTTCAAAACGTGCTGTTTTGCTAAAATAATCATTTTCAAGCATTTTAGATCGTTGAACTTTCAATAGAAGCAATTTTAAAAAAAAGGAATAATAAAATTCGTCGTTTTATGCGTTTTACGCTTAAAACGCAGATTAAAGCTCAAAACGCGTTTTGCTAAAAAAAGCATTTTCAAGCATTTTAATGGCTGAAATAGTTCAAATAGAAGCAAAAATTAATAAAACGAATAAAAAAAATTCCGTTTTATGCTGTTTTACGCGTTAAAACGCAGATTAAAGCCTCAAAACGTCTGTTTGCTAAAATAAGCATTTTCAAGCATTTAGACTTTGAAATCTTTCAATGACGCGATATTATAAAAACGAATAATAAAAATTCGTCGTTTTGCTGTTTTAGCGTTAAACGCAGATTAAAGCTCAAACGTTGTTTTGCTAAAATAAGCATTTTCAAGCATTTTAGATCGTTGAAATCGTTCAAATAGACGCACATTAACAAAAACGAATAAAATTTCGTTGTTTTTATGCTGTTTTACGCGTTAAACGCAGATTAAAGCTCAAACGTGCTGTTTGCTAAAATAAGCATTTTCGAGCATTTGCATCGTTGAAATCGTTCAAATAGAAGTATTATTAATAAAACGAATAATAAAAAAAATTCGTCGTTTTGCTGTTTTTAGGCGTTAAACGCAGATTAAAGCTCAAACGTTTTGCTGTCGCTACGCACGGATCGTTGAAATCGTTCAAATAGACGTAATATTAATAAGAAAACGAATACTGCGTACCGGTCGTTTTATGCTGGGTTATAATGCGTTAAACGCAGATTAAAGCTCAAAACGTGCTGTTTTGCTAAAATAAGCATTTTCGCATTTCAGATCGTTGAAATCGTTCAAATAGAAGCAATATTAATAAAACGAATAATAAAAATTCGTCGTTTTTACGTCGCCTGGTACAAGCAAAACCGACAAAGCTCAAAACGTGTTTACTGCCATTAAAATAAGCATTTTCAAGCATTTAGATATTGAAATAGTTCAAATAGAAGCACAATAAAAACGAATACTGAAAAATCTGTCGTTTTATGTTGCTCTTACGCGTTAAAACGCGATTAAAGTTCAAAACGTGCTGTTTTGCTAAAATAAGCATTTTCAAGCATTTTAGACGCCGAAATCGTTCAAATAGATCGCGATATTATGCAAAACGAATAATAAAAATTTCGTCGTTTTATGCCGCCTTACGCGTTAAACGCAGATTAAAGCTCAAAACGTGGTGTTTTGCTAAAATAAGCATTTTCAAGCATTTTAGATCGTTGGAAATCGTTCAAATAGAAGCAATATTAATAAAAATCAACAACGTACCCGTCGTTTTTATGCTGTTTTACCGCGTTAAAACGCAGATTAAAAGCTCAAACGTGCCGTTTTGGCAAAAATAAGCGACTTTCAAGCATTTTGTGGATCGTTGAAATCGTTCAAATAGACGCAATAAAAAATAAAAACGAATAATAAAATTCTTTTGCCGTTTTATGTTGTTTACGCGTTAAAACGGCAGAATAAAGCTCAAAACGAGCTGTTTGCTGTAAATAAGCATTTTCAAGTATTTTTAGATCGTTGAAATCGTTCAACAGACGCAATATTAATAAAACGAATAATAAAAATTTCGTCGTTTTTCTGCTGTTTTACGCGTTAAAAACGCAGATTAAAAGCTCAAAACGTGCTGTTTTGCTAAAATAAGTATTTTCGCTATTAGATTGTTGAAATCGTTCAAATAGAGCTTACACAAAAACGAATAATAAAAAATTCGTCGTTTTATGCTGGTTTTACGCGTTAAACGTACGTTCAAAACCGTTCTTGCACAGCTACTTTTCATTTTGCATCGCTGAACGTTCAACAGATGAAAACAAAAAAACGAATAATAAAAATTTCGTCGTTTTATGCTGTTTTACGCGCTAAAACGGCACAGCTCAAAACGAGCTGTTTTGCTAAAAATAAGCATTTTCAAGTATTTTAGGATCGTTAAACCCGTCTGCACATTAAACAATTACAAAAAAATTTGTCGTTTTTATGCTGTTATACGCTAAAACGCAGATTAAAGTTCAAAATCGCGCTTGCCAAAATACATTTTCAAGCATTTTAGACGCCAAACGCCCCAACAGAAGTTAAATATTAATAAAAAACGAATAATAAAAAATTCGTCGTTTTATGCTGTTTTCAGGCGTTAAACGCAGATTAAAGTCAAACGCCGGTTTTGCTAAATAAGCATTTTCAAGCATTTTAGATCGTTGAAAATAACGCATTTTCAAGCATTTGTGATCGCTGAAATCGTTCAAATAGACGCAATATTACTGTAAAAAACGAATAATAAAAATTGTCGTTTTTATGCTGTTTTTACGCATTAAAACGCAGGATTACAGCTCAAAACGTGCTGTTTTGGCGAAAATAAGCATTTTCAAGCATATTTTAGATCGTTGAAAATCGTTCAAGGAAGCAATATTAATAAAACGAATAATAAAATTTCGTCGTTTTATGCGCTGTTTTACGCGTTAAAAACGCAGGATTAAAGCTCAAAACGCGCTGGTTTTGCTAAAATAAGCATTTTCAAGCATTTTAGATCGTTGAAACGTTTAAATAGAAGCAATATTAATAAAAACGAATAATAAAAAATTCGTCATTTTTATGCTGTTTTACGCGTTAAAACCGATTAAAGCTCAAAACGCGCTGTTTTGCTGCTAAATAAGCATTTTCAGGCATTTTTAGATCGTTGAAATCGTGCAAATAGACGCCATATTAATAAAAACGAATAATAAAAATTTCGTCGTTTTATGCTCTTTTATGCTGCTTAAAACGCAGAATAACAAAAGCTCAAAACGTGCTGTTTTGCCAAAGCATTTTCTCGCGTATTTTAGATCGTTGAAATCGTTCAAATAGAAGTAATATTAATAAAAACGAATAAAAATTCGTCGTTTTATGCTGTTTTACGCGTTAAAACGCGGCGATTAAAAGCCTCAAAACGTGCTGTTCGCTGCAAATAAGCATTTTCAAGCATTTTAGACGCTGAAATCGTCTAAACAGACGCACATTAATAAAACGAATAATAAAAAACTTCGTCGTTTTATGCTGTTTTACGCGTTAAAACGCAGATTAAAGCTCAAAACGTGCTGTTTTGCTAAAATAATCATTTTCAAGCATTTCAGATCGTTAAAATCGTTCAAATAGAAGCAATATTAATAAAAAAAGGAATAATAAAAAATTCGTCGTTTTTATGCTGTTTTACGCGTTAAACGCAGATTAAAGCCTCAAAACGTGCTGTTTTGCTGTAAATAAGCATTTTCAAGCATTTTAGATGGCCGAAATAGTTCAAATAGAAGCAATAAATAATAAAACGAATACGCACCTGTCGTTTTATGCTGTTTACGTTAAACGCAGATTAAAGTTTAAACGTGCTGTTTGGCAAAATAAGCATTTTCAAAGCATTTGTATCGCTGGAAACCGTCTTCAAATAGACAGCGGGATATTATAAAAAACGAATAATAAAAAATTTCGTCGTTTTATAAAGCTGTTTTACGCGCTAAAAACGCAGATTAAAGCTCAAAAACGTGGTGTGTTTTGCTAAATTAAGCATTTTCGCTACTTTGTAGATCGTTGGAAATCGTCTCAAATAGAAGCAATATTAACAAAAAACGAATAATGCGTACCCGTCGTTTTTATGCTGTTTTACGCTAAAACGCAGATTGCGCTCAAAAACGCTGTTTTGCAAAATAAGGCTTCAAGCATTTTAGATCGCTGGAAATCGTTCAAATAGACGCAATAAAAAATAAAAACGAATAATGGGAAAATTTCCTGTCGTTTTATGTTGTTTTACGCGTTAAACGCAGAATAAAGCTCAAAACGAGCTGTTTTGCTAAAATAAGCATTTTCAAGTATTTTAGATCGTTGAAATCGTTCAAATAGACGCAATATTAATAAAAACGAATAATAAAATTTCGTCGTTTTTCTGCTGTTTTACGCGTTAAAACGCAGATAAAGCTCAAAACGTGCTGTTTTGCTAAAATAAGCATTTTCAAGCATATTAGATTGTTGGAAATCGTTCAAATAGAAGCACATAATAAAAACGAATAATAAAAATTCGTCGTTTTATGTTGTTTACGCGTTAAAAATCCAGATTAAAGCTCAAACGTGCTGTTTTGGCAAAATAAGTATTTTCAAGCATTTTAGATCGCTGAAATCGTTCAAATAGACGTAATAAAAATAAAACGAATAATAAAATTTCTGTCGTTTTTATGCTGTTTTACGCGCTAAAACGCAGAATAAAGCTCAAACGAGCTGTTTTGCTAAAATAAGCATTTTCAAGTATTTTAGATCGTTGAAATCGTTCAAATAGACGCAATATTAATAAAAACGAATAATAAAATTTTGTCGTTTTTCTGTTGCTCTTTACGCGTTGCGCAGATTAAAGCTCAAACGTGTTGTTTTGCTAAAATACATTTTCGCTATTAGATTGTTGAAATCGTTCAAATAGAAGCAATATTAATAAAAACCAATAATGTAATTCGTCGTTTTTATGCTGTTTTACGAAAGAAACGCAGATTAAAGCTCAAAACGTGCTGTTTTGTTAAAATAAGCATTTTCAAGCATTTTAGATCGTTGAAATCGTTCAAATAGAAGCAATATTAATAAAACGAATAATAAAATTCGTCGTTTTATGTTGTTTACGCGTTAAAACGCAGGATTAAAGCTCAAATCGTGCTGTTTTTGCTATAATAAGCATTTTCAAGCATTTTAGATCGTTGAAATCGTTCAAATAGAGCAATATTAATAAAAAACAACAATAAAAATTTCGTCGTTTTATGCTGTTTTACGCGTTAAAACGCAGATTAAAGCTCAAAACGTGCTGCCTTTGCTAAAAATAAGCATTTTCAAGCATTTTAGATCGTTGAAATCAGCACCAAATAGAAGCATATTAATAAAAAACGAATAAGAAAAATTCACGTTTTCATGCTGTTTTACGCGTTGGGCAGATTAAAAGCTCAAAAACGTGCTGTTTTGCTAAAATAAGCATTTTCAAGCATTTTAGATCGTTGAAATCGTTCAAAATAGACGCACATTAATAAAAAAACGAATAATAAAAAAAAACTTCGTCGTTTTATGCTTCGCCGCGTTAAAACGCAGATTGCTCAAAACGTGCTGTTTTGCTAAAATAAGCATTTTCAAGCATTTAGATCGTTGAAATCGTTCAGCGCAATAAAAATAAAAAACGAATAATAAAATTTCGTCGTTTTTATGTTGCCTTTACGCGTTAAACGCAGAATAAAGCTCGCAAACGTGCTGTTTTGCTAAAATAAGCATTTTCAAGCATTTAGATCGTTGAAATCGTTCAAATAGACGCGCAATATCAATAAAAACGAATAATAAAAATTTCTGTCGTTTTTATGCTGTTTTACGCGTTAAAACGCAGATTAAAAGCTCAAAAACGCTGTTTTGCTAAAATAAGCATTTTCGAGCATTTTAGATCGTTGAAATCGTTTAAATAGAAGCAATATTAATAAAACGAATAATGTACCCGTCGTTTTATGCTGTTTTAGGCGTTAAAAAACGCAGATTGTGCGCCTCAAAACGTGCTGTTTTGCTAAAATAAGCATTTTCAAGCATTTTAGATCGCTGGAATCGTTCGCCAGACGCGCACATTAATAAAAACGAATACTTAAAAATTTCGTCGTTTTTATGCTGTTATACGCGTTAAAACGCAGATTAAAGCTCAAACGTGCTGTTTTTGCTAAATGAGCATTTTCAAGCATTTTAGATCGTTGAAATCGTTCAACAGAAGCAATATTAATAAAAACGAATAATAAAAAATTCGTCGTTTTATGTTGTTTTAATGCGTTAAAACGCGATTAAAAGCTCAAAACGTGCTGTTTTGCTGTAACAAGCATTTTCAAGCATTTAGATCGTTGAAATCGTCTTTACAAATAGACGCAATATTAATAAAAAACGAATAATAAAAATTCGTCGTTTTATGTTGTTTTACGCGTTAAACGCAGCTTAAAGCTCAAACGTGTTGTTTTGCTAAATTAGCATTTTCAAGCATTTTAGATCGTTGAAATCGTTCGGGGAGACGCACAATAAAAAAAACGAATAATAAAATTTTGTCGCTTTTATGTTGTTTTATGCGTTAAAAACGCTGATTAAAGCTCAAAACGTGCTGTTTTGCTAAAATTACATTTCCCTCTTCGCTTAATTTTTAAATCGCTGGAACCGTTCTTTCAAATAGGACGCAATATTAATAAAAAAAACGAATAATAAAAATTCGTCGTTTTATGCTGTTTTACGCGTTAAAACGCAGATTGCAGCTCAAAACGTGCTGCCGCTAAAAATACATTTTCAAGCATTTTAGATCGCTGAAATTGTTCAAATAGAAGCAATATTAATAAAACCATCAATAAAAATTCTCGTCCTTTTTATGCTGGTTTACAAGTTAAAACGCAGATTAAAGCTCAAAACGTGCTTTTCGTTTTGCTGCTAAAATAAGCATTTTCAAGCATTTTAGATCGTTGAAACCGTTTAAATAGAAGCAATATTAATAAAACGAATAATAAAAAATTCGTCATTTTATGCTGTTTTACGCGTTAAAACGCACATTAAAGCTCAAAACGTGCTGTTTTGCTAAAATAAGCATTTTCTTGCCATTTTAGATCGTTGAAATCGTTCAACAGACGCAATATTAATAAAACGAATAATAAAAATTTCGTCGTTTTTATGCTGTTTTACGCGTTAAAACGCAGAATAAAAGCTCAAAACGTGCTGTTTTGCTAAAATAAGCATTTTCAAGCATTTTAGATCGCTGAAATCGTTCAAAATAGGAAGCAATATTAACAAAAACGAATAATAAAAATTCGTCGTTTTCATGCTGTTTCCACGCGTTAAACGCAGATTAAAAGCTCAAAACGTGCTGTTTTGCTATAATAAGCATTTTTCAAGCATTTTAGATAGTTGAACCGTTCAAATAGACGCAATATTAATAAAACGAATAATAAAACTGCCGTTTTATGCTGTTTACGCGTTAAAACGCAGATTAAAGCTCAAAACGTGCTGTTTTGCTAAAAATAATCATTTTCACATTTTTAGATCGTTGAAATCGCCCAAATAGAAGCAATATTAATAAAAAACGAATAATAAAAATTCGTCGTTTTATGCTGTTTTACGCCGTTAAAAAACGCAGATTAAAGCCTTCAAAACGTGCTGTTTTGCTAAAATAAGCATTTTCAAGCATTTTAGATCAGTGTTGAAATCGTCTTCAAATAGACGCAATATTAATACGAAACGAATAATAAAATGTCGTCGTTTATACCAGTTTTATACGCTAAAACGCAGATTAAAGTTCTCGCAACGTGCAGTTTTGCTAAAATAAGCATTTTCTTGCCATTTTAGATCGTTGAAATCGTTCAAATAGAAGCAATATTAACAAAAAAACGAACACAAAAATTCGTCGTTTTATGCTGTTTTACGCCTTAAAACGCAGATTAAAGCTCGCAACGTGCTGTTTGCTAAAATAAGCATTTTCAAGCATTTTAGATCGTTGAAACTGTTCAAATAGACGCAATAAAAATAAAACGAATATCAAAATTTCTGTCGTTTTATGTTGTTTCACGCGTTAAACGCAAAATAAAGCTCAAACGTGCTGTTTTGCTAAAATAAGCATTTTCAAGCATTTTAGACTTGAAATCGTTCAAATAGACGCACATTAATAAAACGAATAATAAAAATTTCTGCTCGTTTTATAAGCAGGTTTCACGCGTTAAAACGCAGATTGTGCTCAAAACGTGCTGTTTTGCTAAATAAGCATTTTTCAAGCATTTTAGATCGTTGAAATCGTTCAACAGAAGCAATATTAATAAAACGAATAATAAAAATTCACCGTTTTATGCTGTTTTAGGCGTTAAAACGCAGATTAAGTTTTTCCCCAAACGCGCTGTTTTGCTAAAATAAGCATTTTCAAGCATTGTA
>NW_027046237.1:0-29510 GCF_025399875.1 Dalotia coriaria | reverse complement strand
CCCTTTGAGCAAAACAGCGCGGGATTTTGGAGCTTTTTTTTTTTTTTAATCTTTTAAAACGTTTTAACGCGTTTAAAAAACAGAAAACAATTTTTTTTTTAAAACGACGGCAGGGAATTTTTTTATTTTAATTCGTTTTTAAATATGCGTCTATTTGAACTTCACGATCTAAAATGCTTAAATGCTTTTTAGCAAAACACCGTTTGAGTTTATCGTTTTAACGAAAACGCATAAAACATGAATTTTTTTATTCGTTTTTTATATTACTTTTGAACGTTCAGCGATCTCAAATTTATGTTATTTTAACGCACTTTTTGAGCTTTAATCTGCTTTTTAACGCGTAAAACAGCATAAAACGACGATTTTTATTATTCGTTTATTAATATTGCTTCTATTTGAACGTTTCACGATCTAAATGCTTGAAAATGCTTATTTAGCAAAACAGCGTTTGAGCTTTATCTGCGTTTAACGCGTAAAACGCTTATAAAACGGAATTTTTATTATTCTTTTTTATTAATGTGCTCTATTTGAACGTTTCAACGATCTAAAATGCTTGAAAATGCTATTTTACAAAACAGCACGTTTGAGCTTTAATCTGCGTTTTAACGCGTAAAACAGCATAAAACGAATTTTATTACGTTTTATTAATTTGCTTCTATTTGAACGATTTCAACGATCTAAAAGCGAAAATGCTTATTTTAGCAAAACAGCCGTTTGAGCTTTTAATCTGCGTTTAACGCGTAAAACACATAAAACGACAAATTTTTTTCGTTTTATTTTGCTCTATTTGAACGATTTCACGATCTAAATGCTTGAAATGCTTATTTTAGCAAACGCACGTTTGAGCTTTAATCTGCGTTTAACGCGTAAAACAGCATAAAACGACGAATTTTATTATTCGTTTTTATTAATATGCTCTATTGAACGATTTCAACGATCTAAAATGCTTGAAAATGCTTATTTTACGCAAAACAGCACGTTTTGAGCTTTAATTGCGTTTAACGTAAAACAGCATAAACGCAAATTTTATTATTGTTTTTTAATATTCGACTCCTTTTGAACGTTTCCCCAAGCGATCGTAAAATGGCTTAGAAAATGTTTAAAATTTTAGCAAACAGCCGTTTAGCTTTATTCTGCGTTTTAACGCGTAAAACATAAAACGACGAAATTTTATTTGTTTTTTATTGCGTCTTGAACGATTTCAACGTCTAAAATGCTTGAAAATGCTTATTTTAGCAAACGCGTTTTGAGCTTTAATCTGCGTTTTAACGCGTAAAACAGCATAAAAACGACGAATTTTTTTATTATTCGTTTTATTAATATTGCTTCTATTTGAACGATTTCAACGATCTAAAATGCTTGAAAATCTTATTTTAGCAAAACAGCCGTTTTGAGCTTTAATCTGCGTTTAACGTAAAACGGCATAAAACGACGAATTTTATTCGTTTTATTAATTGCTTCTATTTGAACGTTTCAACGATCTAAAATGCTTGAAAATGCTTATTTTAGCGCAAAACAGCGTTTTGAGCTTTAATCTGCGATTTTAACGTAAACACTTAAAACGACAAATTTTATTATTCGTTTTATTAATATTGCGTCTATTTGAACGATTTCACGTCTGAAAATGCTTGAAAATGCTTATTTTGCAAAACACGCAGTTTTGAGCTTTAATCTGCGTTTTAACGCGTAAAACAGCATAAAACGACGAAATTTTATTATTCGTTTTATTATATGCGTCTATTTGAACGATTTCAACGATCTAAAATGCTTGAAAATGCTTATTTTACAAAACAGCGTTTTGAGCTTTAATCTGCGTTTTAACGCGTAAAACAACATAAAACGACGAATTTTTATTATTCGTTTTATTAATATTCGTCTATTTAAGCGATTTCAACGATCTAAATGCTTGAAAATGCTTATTTAGCAAAACAGCCTGATTGAGGCTTTAATCTGCTTTTGCAAACGCGTAAAACAGCATAAAACGAGAACTTTTATTATTCGTTTTTAATTTTAGATTCTTTTGAACGTTTTCCCGATCTAAAATGCTTGAAATGCTTATTTTAGCAAAACAGCACGTTTTGAGCTTTAATCTGCGTTTTAACGCGAAAACAGCATAAAACGACAATTTTTATTATTCGTTTTATTAATATTGCTTCTATTTGAACGATTTCAACGATCAAAATGCGAAAATGCTTATTTTAGCAAAACAGCACGTTTTGAGGCTTTAATCTGCGTTTTAACGCGTAAAACGCATAAAACGGCAGAATTTTTATTATTCGTTTTTATTAATATTGCTCTATTTGAACGATTTCAACGATCTAAAATGCTTGAAAGTATTTTAGCAAACAGCACGTTTTGAGCTTTTAATCGCTTTTTAACGCGTAAAACAGCATAAAACGACGAATTTTTATTATTCTTTTTTTATTATCTCTATTTGAACGATTTCAACGATCTAAAATGCTTGAAAATGCTTATTTTACTTAAAACAGCGTTTTGAGCTTTAATCTACGTTTTAACGCGTAAAACAGCATAAAACGACGAAGATTATTTATAATTCGTTTTTTTTATTAATATTGCGTCTATTTAGACGATTTCAACGATCTAAATCGCTTAAAGAAATGCTTATTTTATAGAAACAGCCCTTTTTGAGCTTTAATCTGCGTTTTTAACGCGTAAAACAGCTTATAAAACGGCAATTTTTATTATTAAGTTTTTTTATTAATATTGCTTCTATTTAAAACGATTTCAACGATCTAAAATGCTTGAAAATGCTTATTTTATAGGAAACAGCACGTTTGAGCTTTAATCTGCGTTTAACGCGTAAAACAGCATAAAATGACGAATTTTTTATTATTCGTTTTATTAATATTGCGTCGATTTGAACGATTTCAACGATCTAAAATGCTTGAAAATCTTATTTTAGCAAAATTGGCACGTTTGAGCTTTAATCTGCGTTTAGCGCGTAAAGGCAGCATAAAACGACGAAATTTTATTGATGCGTTTTATTAATATTGCTTCTATTTTGAACGATTTCAAGCGATCTAAAATGGCAAAATGCTTATTTTAGCAAAACAGCGTTTTGAGCTGTAATCTGCGTTTTAACGCGTAAAAAGAGCATAAAAACTGACAGATTTTTATTTTTCGTTTTTAGTAATATTGCGTCTATTTGAACGATTTCAACTTACGATGATCGTCTTGAAAATGCTTATTTACAGCAAAACAGCACGATTTTGAGCTTTAATCTGCGTTTTAACGCGTAAAACAGCATAAAACGACGAATTTTATTGTTCGTTTTTATTAATGTTAGCCTATTTGAACAATTTCCAGCGATCTAAAATACTTGAAAAATGCGCCGGCCGCAGCAAAACAGCACGTTTTGAGAGCTTTAATCTGCGTTTAGCGCGTAAAACAGCATAAAAACGACGAATTTTTATTATTCGTTTTTATTAATATTACGTCTATTTGAACGATTTCAACGATCTAAAATGGCGAAAATGCTTATTTTAGCAAAACAGCACGTTTGAAGGCTTTAATCTGCGGATTTTAACGCGTAAAGAACAGCATAAAACGACGAAGTTTTTATTATTCGTTTTTTATTAATATTGCTTCTATTTGAACGATTTTCAACGATCCTAAAATGCTTGAAAATGATTATTTTAGCAAAACAGCACGTTTTGAGCTTTTAATCCTGCGTTTTTAACGCGTAAAAACAGCATAAAACGACGAATTTTTATTATTCGTTTTTATTAATATTGCGTCTATTTGAACGATTTCAACGATTAAAATGCTTGAAAACGCTTATTTTAGCAAAACAGCACGTTTTGAGCTTTATTCTGCGTTTTAACGCGTAAAACAGCATAAAACGACGAATTTTTTATTATTCGTTTTTATTAATATTGCGTCTATTTGAACGATTTCAACGTTATAAAATGCTGAAAACGCTTATTTTAGCAAAACAGCACGTTTTGAGCATTATTCTGCGTTTTAACGCGAAAAGACAGCATAAAACGACGAAATTTTATATTCGTTTTTATTTTTATTGCGTCTATTTGAACGTTTCAACGATCAAAATGCTTGAAAATGCTTTATTTTAGCAAAACAGCACGTTTTGAGTTTTAATCTGCGTTTTAACGCGTAAAACAGCATAAAACGACGAATTATTTATTATTCGTTTTTATTAATATTGCTTCTATTTGAACGATTTCAACGATCTAAAATGCGAAAATGTTTTATTTTAGCAAAACAGCCGTTTTGAGTTTTTAATCTGCGTTTTAACGCGTAAAACAGCAAAAAACGACGAAATTTTTATTATTCGTTTTTATTAATATTGCGTCTATTTGAACGATTTCAACGATCTAAAATGCTTGAAAATGCTTAATTTAGCAAAACAGCACGTTTTGAGCTTTAATCTGCGTTTTAACGCGTAAAACAGCATAAAACGACGAATTTTTATTATTCGTTTTTATTAATATTGCTTCTATTTGAATGATTTAACGATCTAAAATGCTTGAAAATGCTTATTTTAGCAAACAGCACATTTTGAGCTTTAATCGCGTTTTAACGCGTAAAACAGCAAAAAAATGACAATTTTTTAATTCGTTTTTATTAATATTGCTTCTATTTAAAACGATTTCAACGATCTAAAATGCTTGAAAATGCTTATTTTAGCAAAACAGCACGTTTTGAGCTTAATCTGCGTTTAACGCGTAAAACAGCATAAAACGACGAATTTTTTTATTCGCTTTTTATTAATATTGCGTCTATTTGAACGATTTCAACGATCTAAAATGCTTGAAAATGCTTATTTTAGCAAAACAGCACGTTTTGAGTTTTTATCTGCGTTTTAACGCGTAAAACAGCATAAAACGACGAATTTTTATTATTCGTTTTTATTAATATTGCGTCTATTTGAACGATTTCAACGTTAAAATGCTTGAAAATGCTTATTTTAGCAAAACAGCACGTTTTGAGCTTTAATCTGCGTTTTAACGCGTAAACAGCATAAAAACGACGAAATTTTTATTATTCTTTTTTTATTAATATTGCGTCTATTTGAACGATTTCAACGATCTAAAATGCTTGAAAATGCTTATTTTAGCAAAACAGCACGTTTGAGCTTTAATCTGCGTTTTAACGCGTAAAACAGCATAAAACGACGAAATTTTTATTATTCGTTTTTATTAATATTGCGTCTATTTGAACGATTTCAACGATCTAAAATGCTTGAAAATGCTTATTTTAGCAAAACAGCACGTTTGAGCTTTAATCTGCGTTTTAACGCGTAAAACAGCATAAAACGACGAATTTTTATTATTCGTTTTTATTAATATTGCGTCTATTTGAACGATTTCAACGATCTAAAATGCTTGAAAATGCTTATTTAGCAAAACAGCACGTTTTGAGCTTTAATCTGCGTTTTAACGCGTAAACAGCATAAAACGACGAAATTTTTATTATTCGTTTTTTTTAATATTGCGTCTATTTGAAGATTTCAACGATCTAAAATGCTTGAAAATGCTTATTTTAGCAAAACAGCACGTTTTGAGCTTTAATCGCGTTTTAACGCGTAAAACAGCATAAAACGACGAATTTTGTATTATTCGTTTTTATTAATATTGCTTCTATTTAAACGATTTCAACGATCTAAAATGCTTGAAAATGCTTATTTTAGCAAAACAGCACGTTTTGAGCTTTTAATCTGCGTTTTAACGCGTAAAACAGCATAAAAACGACGAAATTTTTATTACCCGTTTTTATTAATATTGCTTCTATTTGAACGATTTCCAACGATCTAAAATGCTTAAAAAATGCTTATTTTAGCAAAACAGCACGTTTTGATTTTAATCTGCGTTTTAACGCGTAAAACAGCATAAAAACGACAAAATTTTTTTATTATTCGTTTTTTTTTTTATTGCGTCTATTTGAACGATTTCAACGATCAAAATGCTTGAAAATGCTTATTTTAGCAAAACAGCACGTTTTGAGCTTTAATCTGCGTTTTAACGCGTAAAACAGCATAAAACACGAATTTTTATTATTCGTTTTTATTAATATTGTTTATTTGAACGATTTCAAACGATCAAAAAATGCTTGAAAATGCTTATTTTAGCAAAACAGCACGTTTTGAGCTTTATTCTGCGTTTTAACGCGTAAAACAGAAAAAAAACGACAAAATTTTTTATTATTCGTTTTTTTTAAATATTGCTTCTATTTGAACGATTTCAACGATCTAAAATGCTTGAAAATGCTTATTTAGCAAAACAGTACGTTTTGAGCTTTAATCGCGTTTTAACGCGTAAATCAGCATAAAAACGACGAATTTTTATTATTCGTTTTTATTAATATTTAGTCTATTTGAATGATTTCAACGATCTAAAATGCTTGAAAATGCTTATTTTAGCAAAACAACACGTTTTGAGCTTTAATCTGCGTTTTAACGCGTAAAACAGCATAAAAAAAGACGAATTTTGATTATTCTTTTTTATTAATATTCCTTCTATTTGAACGATTTCAACGATCAAAATGCTTGAAAATGCTTATTTTAGCAAAAATCACGTTTTGAGCTTTTATTCTGCGTTTTAACGCGTAAAACAGCAAAAAAACGACTAAATTTTTATTATTCGTTTTTATTAATATTGCGTCTATTTGAGCGTTTTCCCAACGATCAAAAAATGCTTGAAAATGCTTATTTTAGCAAAACAGCACGTTTTGAGCTTTAATCTGCGTTTTAACGCGTAAAACAGCATAAAAATGACGAATTTTTTTATTATTCGTTTTTATTAATATTGCTTCTTTTTTAAACGATTTCAACGATCTAAAATGCTTGAAAATGCTTATTTTAGCAAAACAGCAGTTTTGAGCTTTAATCTGCGTTTTAACGCGTAAAACAGCATAAAAACGACGAAATTTTTATTATTCGTTTTTATTAATATTGCTTCATTTGAACGATTTCAACGATCTAAAATGCTTGAAAATGCTTATTTAGCAAAAACAGCACGTTTTGAGCTTTAATCTGCGTTTTAACGCGTAAAACAGCATAAAAACGACGAATTTTTATTATTCGTTTTTATTAATATTGCTTCTATTTGAACGATTTCAACGATCTAAAATGCTTGAAAATGATTATTTTAGCAAAACAGCACGTTTTGAGCTTTAATCTGCGTTTTAACGCGTAAAACAGCAATAAAACGACGAAGTTTTTATTATTCGTTTTTATTAATATTGCGTCTATTTGAACGATTTCAACGATCTAAAATGCTTGAAAATGCTTATTTTAGCAAAACAGCACGTTTTGAGCTTTAATCTGCGTTTTAACGCGTAAAACAGCATAAAAACGACGAATTTTTATTATTCGTTTTTATTAATATTGCGTCTATTTGAACGATTTCGACGATCTAAAATGCTTGAAAATGCTTATTTTAGCAAAACAGCACGTTTGAGCTTTATTCAGCGTTTTAACGCGTAAAACAGCATAAAAACGACGAAATTTTTATTATTCGTTTTTATTAATATTGCGTCTATTTGAACGATTTCAACGATCTAAAATGCTTGAAAATGCTTTTTTTAAAGCAAAACAGCACGTTTTGAGTTTAATCTGCGTTTAATGCGTGTAAAACAGCATAAAAACGACGAATTTTTATTATTCGTTTTTATTAATATTGCTTCTATTTGAACGATTTCAACGATCTAAAATGCTTGAAAATGCTTATTTTAGCAAAACAGCACGTTTTGAGCTTTAATCTGCGTTTTAACGCGTAAAACAGCATAAAAACGACGAAATTTTTATTATTCGTTTTTATTTTTATTGCGTCTATTTGAACGATTTCAACGATCTAAAATGCTTGAAAATGCTTATTTTAGCAAAACAGCACGTTTTGAGCTTTTAATCTGCGTTTTAACGCGTAAAACAGCATAAAAAAGACGAATTTTGATTATTCGTTTTTATTAATATTCCTTCTATTTGAACGATTTCAACGATCTAAAATGCTTGAAAATGCTTATTTTAGCAAAACATCACGTTTTGATTTTATTCTGCGTTTTAACGCGTAAAACAGCATAAAACGACTAAATTTTTATTATTCGTTTTTATTAATATTGCGTCTATTTGAGCGATTTCAACGATCTAAAATGCTTGAAAATGCTTATTTTAGCAAAACAGCACGTTTTGAGCTTTTAATCTGCGTTTTAACGCGTAAAACAGCATAAAAATGACGAATTTTTATTATTCGTTTTTATTAATATTGCTTCTATTTAAACGATTTCAACGATCTAAAATGCTTGAAAATGCTTATTTTAGCAAAACAGCACGTTTTGGGGCTTTAATCTGCGTTTTAACGCGTAAAACAGCATAAAAACGACGAAATTTTTATTATTCGTTTTTATTAATATTGCTTCTATTTGAACGATTTCAACGATCTAAAATGCTTGAAAATGCTTATTTTAGCAAACAGCACGTTTTGAGCTTTAATCTGCGTTTTAACGCGTAAAACAGCATAAAACGACGAATTTTTATTATTCGTTTTTATTAATATTGCGTCTATTTGAACGATTTCAACGATCTAAAATGCTTGAAAATGCTTATTTTAGCAAAACAGCACGTTTTGAGCTTTAATCGCGTTTAACGCGTAAAACAGCATAAAAACGACGAAATTTTTATTATTCGTTTTTATTAATATTGCGTCTATTTGAACGATTTCAACGATCTAAAATGCTTGAAAATGCTTATTTTAGCAAAACAGCACGTTGTGAGCTTTAATCTGCGTTTTAAGGCGTAAAGAGCATAAAAACGACGAATTTTATTATTCGTTTTTATTAATATTGCTTCTATTTGAACGATTTCAACGATCTAAAATGCTTGAAAATGATTATTTTAGCAAAACAGCACGTTTTGAGCTTTAATCTGCGTTTTAACGCGTAAAACAGCATAAAACGACGAAATTTTATTATTCGTTTTTTATTAATATTTCGTCTATTTGAACGATTTCAACGATTTAAAATGCTTGAAAATGCTTATTTTAGCAAAACAGCACGTTTTAGCTTTTAATCTGCGTTTTAACGCGTAAAACAGCATAAAAACGACGAATTTTTTATTATTCGTTTTTATTATATTGCGTCTATTTGAACGATTTCAACGATCTAAAATGCTTGAAAATGCTTATTTTAGCAAAACAGCACGTTTTGAGCTTTAATTCGCGTTTTAACGCGTAAAACAGCATAAAACGACGAAATTTTTATTATTCGTTTTTATTAATATTGCGTCTATTTGAACGATTTCAACGATCTAAAATGCTTGAAAATGCTTATTTTAGCAAAACAGCACGTTTTGAGCTTTAATCTGCGCTTTTAATGCGTAAAACAGCATAAAACGACGAATTTTTATTATTCGTTTTTATTAATATTGCTTCTATTTGAACGATTTCAACGATCTAAAATGCTTGAAAATGTTATTTTAGCAAAACAGCACGTTTTGAGCTTTATTCTGCGTTTTAACGCGTAAAGCAGCATAAAAACGACGAAATTTTTATTATTCGTTTTTATTAATATTTCGTCTATTTGAACGATTTCAACGATTTAAAATGCTGAAAATGCTTATTTTAGCAAAACAGCACGTTTTCAGTTTTTAATCTGCGTTTTAACGCGTAAAACAGCATAAAACGACGAAATTTTTATTATTCGTTTTTATTTTATTGCGTCTATTTGAACGATTTCAACGATCTAAAATGCTTGAAAATGCTTATTTTAGCAAAACAGCACGTTTTGACTTAATCTGCGTTTTAACGCGTAAAACAGCATAAAACGACATCAAAATTCTTAATTCGTTTTATTTTATTGCAAAACGTCTATTTGAGATTTCATCGATCTAAAAGCTTGAAAAAGCTAAATTTTAGAAATTCAGCATCGTTTGAGCTTTAATCTGCGTTTTAACGCGTAAACAGCTAAAAGAAAATTTTATTATTCGTTTTATAAAGTATCTTCTATTTGAACGATTTCAATTTAAATGCTTAAAATGCTTATTTTAGCAAAAAGCACGTTTTGAGTTTTAATCTGCGTTTTAACGCGTAAACAGATAAAAACGACAAATTTTATTATTGTTTTATTAATTTTATTGAACGATTTGAATTTAAATTTTTACTAAACATGCTATTTTGCAAAATTTTTTATGTTTTAATTAATCTGCTTTTAACGGTAATTTCAGATTAAAAATGCTGAAATTTTTATTTTCTTTTATAAATTGCTTCTATTTAAATTTGCGTTTTATCTAAAACTGCATAAAATGTAATTTATCAAAAGCACTTTTTGAGTTTATCTGCGTTTTAACGCTTTAACACATAAAAATCAAAAATTTTTATTAATCGTTTTTATTAATATTGCATTTGACTGTTTCAACGTTAAAACAGCATAGAAAAGAATTTTTATTATTCGTTTTTATACTTGTTCTATTTGAACGTTTAACGCTAAAAATAAAAACGCTTTTTTATTATTCGTTTTTTTAATTTAACTCTATTTTAACGGTTAAACGCATAAAATGCTTGAAAATGATTATTTTAACTTTTTAATTTGGCTTTAATCTGCGATTTAACGCTAAAACAGATGAAAAATGCATTTTTTATTAAATTGCGTTTTTTTAATCTGCGTTTTTGAACGATAACGATCAAATCTAGAATTTTATATTTTTTATTAAATCAGCATTTAGATTTAATCTCTTTTAACGCGTAAAACATTTACAAACACGAATTTTTATTATTTTTTATTTTCGTTTAATGTAAACAGATTTCAACGATAAATTTTAATATTGATTTTATTTGCTAAAACTGCACTTTAACTTTAAAGCTTTAACGCTTAATATCAAAACACACGATTTGTTTTATTTTTTTTAATATTCCTTTTAACACAATTTTTATTAAATTGTTTAAAATGTTATTTCTATTAAACGTTCGTTCTTATAATCTGCATTTAATTTAGCAAAAACGACAAAATTTTTATTATTCGTTTTTAATTAATAGACGCTATTTGATGATTTAATGATCTAAAATGCTTAATTATATTTAAGATAAACATGCAGTTTTAGCTTATAATCGCATTAAACGCGTAAAACAGTTAAAATCTGTTTTATTTTCGTTTTCGATAATATCGAATTTATTTATTTATAAAATGCTTAATTTATTTTGTAAAACAGCCGTTAAAGCTTTAATGCGTTTTTAACGCGAAACGTTTGATTAAAACGCTTTAACGCTAAATTTTTTAAATTAATATTGCTTTATTTGAACGATTTCAGTCTAAAATTTGAAAGCTTATTTTAGCAAAAAGCTTGAATGCTTATTTTTTTAAACGTTTTAACTTAAACGCGTAAAATTTTATATATTCCTTTTTATTAATATTGCGTTCTTTTTAATTTCAACGATCTAAAATGCGTTTAACATCTTATGCTTAAAAACCCTTTTTAGCTTTAACTGCGTTTTAACGCGTTTAACAGCTAAAACGACAATCTTTAAATCGTTTTATTAATATTTTCTATTTTTAACATTAACATCTAAACTAGAATTTTTTAAAAACTGCATTTTATTTTAACTGCGTTTTAACGCGTAAAACAGCATAAAACGTAAAAGTTTTTATTATTCGTTTTTATTAAATTCGTCTTTTTAACAATTTTCAACGATCTAAAGATTTGAAAATGCTTATTTTGAAAAATTTTAAATTTACTTGGTTTTAACGCGTAAACTAAAAAACAGAAATTTTTATTATTCGTTTTTATTAAAATATTGCGTCTATTTGAACGATTTCAACTTATAAAACGCTTGAAAATGCTTATTTTAAAAACAGCACGTTTTGAGTTTAATCGCTTTTAAGCGAAAACACATAAAAACACGACATTTTTATTATTCGTTTTTATTAATATTGCTTTTAATTGAACGATTTCAACCTCTAAAATGCTTGAAAATGCGTTTTTTTAGCAAAACAGCACGTTTTGAGCTTTATTCTGAGTTTTAACGCGTAAAACAGGCATAAAACGACGAAATTTTTTTATTCGTTTTTATTAATATTGCGTCTTTTGCACGTTTTCCCAACGATCTAAAAATGGTTAAAAATGCTTATTTAAGCAAAACAGCACGTTTTGAGCTTTAATCTGCTTTTTTAACGCGTAAAACAGCATAAAATGACGAATTTTTATTATTCGTTTTTATTATGTGCTTCTATTTAAACGATTTCACGATCTAAAATGCTTGAAAATGCTTATTTTAGCAAAACAGCACGTTTTGAGCTTTAATCTGCGTTTTAACGCGTAAAACAGCATAAAACGACGAAATTTATTATTCGTTTATTTAATATTGCCTATATTTGAACGATTTCAACGATCAAAATGCTTGAAATTGCTTATTTTAGCAAAACAGCACGTTTTGAGCTTTAATCTGCGTTTTAACGCGTAAAACAGCTAAAACGACGAATTTTTATTATTCGTTTTTATTAATGTTAGCTTCTATTTGAACGATTTCAACGATCTAAAATGCTTGAAAATGCTTATTTTAGCAAAACAGCACGTTTTGAGCTTTAATCATGCGCTTTAACGCGTAAAACAGCATAAAACGACGAATTTATTATTCGTTTTTATTAATATTGCTTCTATTTGAACGATTTCACGATCTAAATGCTTGAAAATGCTTATTTTTAGCAAAACAGCACGTTTTGAGCTTTAATCTGCGTTTTAACGCGTAAAACAGCATAAAACGACAAATTTTTTATTCGTTTTTTATTAATATTGCGTCTGTTGAACGATTTCAACGATCTAAAATGCTTGAAAATGCTTATTTTAGCAAAACAGCACGTTTTGAGCTTTTAATCTGCGTTTTAACGCGTAAAACAGCATAAAATGACGAATTTTATTCGTTTTATTAATATTGCTTCTATTTAAACGATTTCAACGATCAAATGCTTGAAAATGCTTATTTTAGCAAAACAGCACGTTTTTGAGCTTTAATCTGCGTTTTAACGCGTAAAAGAAACATAAAACGCAGAATTTTATTATTCGTCTTTTATTAATATTAGCTTCTATTTGAACGATTTCAACGATCTAAAATGCTGAAAATGCTTATTTTAGCAAAACAGCACGTTTTGAGCTGTAATCTGCGTTTTACGCGTAAAACAGCATAAAAACGACGATTTTATTATTCGTTTTTATTAATATTGCGTCTATTTGAACGATTTCAGCGATCTATAATGCTTGAAAATGCTTATTTTAGCAAAACGGCACGTTTTGAGCTTTAATCTGCGTTTTAACGCGTAAAACACATAAAACGACGAATTTTTATTATTCGTTTTTTATTAATATGCGTCTATTTGAACGATTTCAACGGTCTAAAATGCATGAAAATGCTTATTTTAGCAAAACAGCACTTTTGAGCTTTATTCTGCGTTTTAACGCGTAAAACAGCTAAAACGACAAAATTTTTATTATTCGTTTTTATTTTTATTGCGTCTATTTGAACGATTTCAACGATCTAAAATCGCTGAAAATGCTTATTTAGCAAAACAGCACGTTTTGAGTTTTAATCTGCGTTTTAACGCGTAAAACAAAAAAACAAATTTTTTTATTACGTTTTTAAATATTGCCTATTTGAACGATTTCAACGATCAAAAGCTTAAAATTTTTTTGGGCAAAAACATTTTGTTTTTGGTTTTAACCCTAAAACAGCATAAAACGACAATTTTTTTTTTTTTTTTTAAAAAAGCTCTATTTGAACGATTTAAAGATCTAAAATTTGAAAATTTTTTTAAAAAAAATTTTTTTAAATTTTTTTAAAAAAAAATAAAACGAAATTTTTTATTATTCGTTTTTATTAATATTTTTTTTTTAAATTTAAAATTTTAAAATTTATTTTAAAAAAAAAATTTTTTTAAAATTTTTTTTTAAGCGTAAACAGCAAAAAAACGACAAAATTTTTTTATTATTTGTTTTTTATTTTTTGCGCCCTTTGAACGATTTCAAAAATCTAAAATGCTTGAAAAATCTTATTTTGAAAACCCCCGTTTTAAATTTTTAATCTGCTTTTTTAACGCGTAAAAAAACATAAAAGGGCAATTTTTATTATTCGTTTTATTAATATTGCGTCTATTTGAACGTTTTAAACGGTCACAAAATGCATGAAAATCTTTTTTTAGCAAAAAAAAGCACGTTTGAGCTTTATTCTGCGGTTTTAACGCGAAAAAAACATAAAACGACAAAATTTTTATTTTTCCCGTTTTTTTTTTTTATTGCGCCCTTTTGAACGTTTTCAACGATCTAAAATGCTTGAAAATGCTTATTTTAGCAAAACAGCACGTTTAAAGGTTTTTAATCTCGTTTTAACGCGTAAAAAAACAAAAAAACGACGAATTTTTTTATTATTCTTTTTTTATTAATTTTTGTTTCTATTTGAACGATTTCAAGGGTCTAAAATGCTTGAAAATGCTTATTTTAGAAAAACAGCCTTTTTGAGCTTTTAATCTGCGTTTTAACGCGTAAAAAAACAAAAAAACGACAAAAATTTTTTATTATTCTTTTTTTTATTAATATTCCCCGTCTATTTGAACGATTTAAACGTCGTCTTGAAAATGCTTATTTTTAAAAACACCCTTTTTTAAGCTTTTCTGCTTTTTTAACGCGTAAAACAGCATAAAAGGGCAGATTTTTTTTTTTCTTTTATTAATATTCTTCTATTTGAACGATTTCAAGGATCTAAATCAGCAAAAATATTTTTAAAGCAAAACAGCACGTTTTGAGTTTTTAATCTGCTTTTTAACGCGGGGCAACATAAAACGAATTTTATTATTTTTTTTTATTAATTTAGGGTTTTTGAACAAATTTCAACGACCCTAAAATGCTTGAAAATGTTATTTTAAAAAAACGGCCTTTTTGGCTTTAACCCTGCGTTTTAACGCGAAAAACCCTAAAAACGACGAATTTTTTTTATTCGTTTTTTTAATTTGCTTTTTTGAAGGGGTTTCCCGGGATCTTCCAAAAATGTTTTATTTTTTGAAAAAAGGCACGTTTGGGCTTTAATCTGCGTTTTCGCGAAAAACAACATAAAACGAGGGAATTTTTATTATTCGTTTTTTTTTAATTTGGTTTCCCTATTTGAACGTTTTCCCAAAGGGTCTAAAATGCTTAAAAATGCTTTTTTAGCAAAACGGCACTTTTTGGGGCTTTAAATCTGCTTTTTTAACGCGTAAAACGGCAAAAAAACGACAATTTTTTAATTAATCGTTTTTTTTAAATTTTTCGTCTATTTGAAGGGTTTCAGCGATCAAAAAAAAGGGCGAAAATCTTATTTTAGAAAAACAGCACTTTTTTGAGTTTTTTAATCTGCTTTTTTAACGCGAAAAACAGCATAAAACGCCCGAATTTTTTTTTATTCGTTTTTAAATATTGCTTCTTTTTTGAACGTTTTCCCAACTTCAAAACCCCTTAAAAATGCTTTTTTTTTAGCAAAACAGCCGTTTTGGGGTTTTAATTTGCTTTTTTAACGGGGTAAAAAAACATAAAACGACAAATTTTTTTTTATTATTCTTTTTTTTTATTAATATTGCGACTATTTGAACGTTTTCCCAGCGATCAAAATGCGAAAATCTTATTTTAGCAAAACAACTTTTTGAGCTTTAATAAACTTTTTTAAGCGTAAAACAGCAAAAAACGGCGAAATTTTTTTATTATTCTTTTTTATTAATATTGCGTCTATTTGAACTTTTTCCCAACGTCAAAAAAGGGCGAAAATGCTTTTTTTTTAGCAAAACAAAACGTTTTTGAGTTTTTAATCTGCTTTTTTAACGCGTAAAACAGCATAAAACCGCCCAATTTTTTTTTTCTTTTTTTATTAATTTCTTCTATTTGAACGATTTCGCTATCTAAAGCGAAAATGCTTTTTTTGGCAAAACGGCAGGGTTTTGGGAGTTTTTAACCCTGCTTTTTTAACGCGTAAAACACCCAAAAAAAGGGAAAAAAATTTTTTTTTTATTCTTTTTTATTAATACCCGTTTTTGAAGGGTTTTAAACGATCTTAAAATGCTTGAAAATGTTTTTTGCAAAACAGCACGTTTTGAGCTTTATTCTGCTTTTTAACGCGTAAAACAGCATAAAACGACGGAAATTTTTATTTTTTTATTTTTTGCTCTTTTGAACGGTTTAAACGATCAAATGCTTAAAAAATGCTTATTTTACCCCAAAACAGCACTTTTTAAAGGTTTTTGTCTCGTTTTAACGCGTAAAACAGCATAAAACGACAAATTTTTTTTATTATTCGTTTTTTTTTTAAATTTCTTCTATTTGAAGGGGTTTCCCTTGTTACAAATGCTTGAAAATGCTTATTTTAGCAAAACACCCGTTTTTGACCCAAATCTGCGTTTTAACGCGTAAAAAAATAAAACGGAAATTTTTTTATTATTCTTTTTTATTAATTTGCGTCTATTTGAACGATTTCAACGATCTAAAAATGCTTGAAAATCTCTTTTTGAAAACACCCTTTTTAAGCTTTAAATCGCTTTTTTAACGCGAAAAACAGCAAAAAAAGGGCAATTTTTATTATTCTTTTTTTTAAATTATTGCTTCTATTTGAACGATTTAAAGGATCTAAATCGCTTGAAAATCTTATTTTAGCAAAACAGCACTTTTTGGTTTTTTTAACGCGTAAAACAGCAAAAAAAGGGCAATTTTTTTATTCTTTTTTTATTAATATTGCTTCTTTTGAACGATTTCAACGATCAAAATGCGAAAGTTTTTTACCCAAAACAGCACTTTTTTGAGCTTTTAATCTGCTTTTTAACGCGTAAAAAAACAAAAAAAGGGCAATTTTTTTTATTAATCTTTTTTTATTAATATTGCGTCTATTTGAACGATTTCAACGATCTAAAATGTTTTAAAAATGCTTATTTTAGCAAAACAGCACGTTTTGGGGTTTTTAATCTGCGTTTTAACGCGTAAAAAAAACAAAAAAACGACGAATTTTTATTATTCTTTTTTTTTATTTGTGTTTCTATTTGAACGGTTCCGATCAAAAATGGCGAAAATCCCCATTTTAGCAAAACAGCCGTTTTGGGGTTTTTAATCTGCGTTTTAACGCGAAAAACAGCATAAAAACGGGAATTTTTTTATTATTCTTTTTTTTATTAATATTGCGACTATTTGAAAAATTTCAACGATAAAAAAATGCTTGAAAATGCTTATTTTAAAAAACAGCACTTTTTTGAGCTTTAATCAGCTTTTTTAACGCGTAAAACAGCATAAAACGACGAAATTTTTTATTATTCTTTTTTTAAATTAATTTTGCGTCTTTTGAACGTTTTTCCGGCGATCTAAAAATGCTTAAAAATGCTTTTTTTAGCAAAACAGAACTTTTTGAGCTTTAATCTGCTTTTTAACGGGGCAACATAAAAACGACAATTTTTTTTATTATTCTTTTTTTATTAATATTGCTTCTTTTTTGAACGATTTCAACTATCCTAAAATCTTAAAAATGTTTTATTTTTAAAAAACAGCGGTTTGAGCTTTAATCTGCTTTTTTAACGCGTAAAAAAACAAAAAAAGGGCAAAAATTTTTTTATTATTCTTTTTTTATTAATATTGCGTCTTTTGAAGGGTTTCCGATCAAAATGGCAAAAATCCCTTTTTTAGCAAAAAGGGCACTTTTTGACTTTAATCGCTTTTTAACGCGTAAAACGGCAAAAAAAGGGCGTTTTTTTTATTATTCTTTTTTTATTAATACTTCTATTTAACGATTTCAACGATCTAAAATGTTAAATCTTATTTTGGCAAAACAGCACTTTTTGGGGCTTTTAATCTGCTTTTTTAACGCGTAAAACGCATAAAACGACAAAAAATTTTTATTATTCGTTTTTATTAAAAAATTTCCATTAAAACGATTTCAACGATCTAAAATTCTTGAAAATGTTTTTTAGCAAAACCGCTTTTGAGTTTTTAATCTGCATTTTAACGCGAAAAAACAGCATAAAACGACAAATTTTTTTATTATTCGTTTTTTTTTAATATTGTTTCCCCTATTTGAAGGGTTTTCAACGATCAAAAATGCTTGAAAAAAACTTATTTTGAAAACAGCACTTTTTTGAGTTTTTAATCTGCGTTTTAACGCGTAAAACAGCATAAAACGACAAAAATTTTTTTTATTCGTTTTTATTAATATTGCTTCTATTTGAACGATTTCAACGATCTAAAATGCTTGAAAATGCTTATTTTAGCAAAACACCCACGTTTGAGCTGTAATCTGCGTTTTAACGCGTAAAACAGCATAAAACGACGGAATTTTTTTTTTTTCTTTTTTTATTAATATTGGGGGTCTATTTGAACTTTTCCCAACGATCAAAAATGTTTAAAAATGCTTATTTTAGCAAAACAGCACTTTTTGAGTTTTTAATCTGCTTTTTAAAGCGTAAAACGGCAAAAAAACGAGGGAATTTTTTATTATTCTTTTTTTTTTATTAATATTCTTCTATTTGAACGATTTAAACGATCAAAATGCTTAAAAATCTTTTTTTAGCAAAACGGCACGTTTTGGGGCTTTTAATCTGCGTATTAACGCGTAAAACAGAAACAAAAAGGGGCAAATTTTTTATTATTCGTTTTTTTAAATATTGCGTCTATTTGAAGGGTTTCAACGATAAAATGCAAAAATCTTATTTTTAGAAAAAACACCCGTTTGGGGCTTTAATCCCCCGTTTTTGCGTAAAACAAACATAAAACGACGAATTTTTTATTATTCTTTTTTTAAATTTATTTGCTTCTATTTGAACATTTAAACGTTTAAAAATGCTTAAAAATGATTATTTTAGCAAAACACCCCGTTTTGAGTTTTTAATCTGGTTTTAACGCGTAAAAAAACATAAAACGACAATTTTTTTTATTATTCGTTTTTATTAATAGCTTCTATTTAAACGATTTCAACGATCAAAAATTTGCTTGAAAATGCTTATTTTAGCAAAAACCAGCACTTTTTAAACAATCGCGGTTTTAACGCGTAAAACAGCATAAAAACGACGAAATTTTTCTTATTCTTTTTTTATTTATATTGCGTCTATTTGAACGATTTCAACGATCTAAAATGCTTGAAAATCTTTTTTTTAGAAAAAACAGCACTTTTTTAAGTTTTTATTTGCTTTTTAACGCGTAAAACAGCATAAAACGACGAATTTTTTATTATTCGTTTTTATTAATATTGCTTCTATTTGAACGATTTCAACTATCTAAAATGCTTGAAAATGCTTATTTTAGCAAAACAGCACGTTTGAGCTTTAATCTGCGTTTTAACGCGTAAAACAGCATAAAAACGACGAAATTTTTATTATTCGTTTTTTATTAATATTGCGTCTATTTGAACGATTTCAACGATCTAAAATGCTTGAAAATGCTTATTTTAGCAAAACAGCACGTTTTGAGCTTTATTCTGCGTTTTAACGCGTAAAACAGCATAAAAACGACGAAATTTTTATTATTTGTTTTTTATTTTTATTGCGTCTATTTGAACGATTTCAACGATCTAAAATGCTTGAAAATGCTTATTTTAGCAAAACAGCACGTTTGAGCTTTAATCTGCGTTTTAACGCGTAAAACGCATAAAACGACGAATTTTTATTATTCGTTTTTATTAATATTGCTTCTATTTGAACGATTTCAACGATCTAAAAATGCTTGAAAATGCTTATTTTAGCAAAACAGCACGTTTTGAGCTTTAATCGCGTTTTAACGCGTAAAACAGCATAAAAACGACGAAAATTTTATTATTCGTTTTTATTAATATTGCTTCTATTTGAACGATTTCAACGATCTAAAATGCTTGAAAATGCTTATTTTAGCAAAACAGCACGTTTTGAGCTTTAATCTGCGTTTTAACGCGTAAAACAGCATAAAAACGACGAAAATTTTATTATTCGTTTTATTAATATTGCTTCTATTTGAACGATTTCAACGATCTAAAATGCTTGAAAATGCTTATTTTAGCAAAACAGCACGTTTTGAGCTGTAATCTGCGTTTTAACGCGTAAAACAGCAAAAAAACGACGAATTTTTTTTTTTCGTTTTTATTAATATTGCGTCTATTTGAACGATTTCAACGATCTAAAATGCTTGAAAATGCTTTATTTTAGCAAAACAGCACGTTTTGAGCTTTTAATCTGCGTTTTAACGCGTAAAACAGCATAAAAACGACGAATTTTTATTATTCGTTTTTATTAATATTGCTTCTATTTGAACGATTTCAACGATCTAAAATGCTTGAAAATGCTTATTTTAGCAAAACAGCACGTTTTGAGCTTTAATCTGCGTTTTAACGCGTAAAACAGCATAAAAACGACGAATTTTTTATTATCGTTTTTATTAATATTGCGTCTATTTGAACGATTTCAACGATCTAAAATGCTTGAAAATGCTATTTTAGCAAAACAGCACGTTTTGAGCTTTAATCTGCGTTTTAACGCTAAAACAGCATAAAAACGACGAAGTTTTTATTATTCGTTTTATTAATATTGCTTCTATTTGAACGATTTCAACGATCTAAAATGCTTGAAAATGATTATTTTAGCAAAACAGCACGTTTTGAGCTTTAATCTGCGTTTTAACGCGTAAAACAGCATAAAACGACGAATTTTTTATTATTCGTTTTATTAATATTGCTTCTATTTGAACGATTTCAACGATCTAAAATGCTTGAAAATGCTTATTTTAGCAAAACAGCACGTTTTGAGCTTTTAATCTGCGTTTTAACGGTAAAACAGCATAAAAACGACGAAATTTCTTATTCGTTTTTATTTATATTGCGTCTATTTGAACGATTTCAAGGGATCTAAAAATGCTTGAAAATGCTTATTTTAGCAAAACAGCACGTTTTAGCTTTATTCTGCGTTTTAACGCGTAAAACAGCATAAAACGACGAAATTCTTTTATTATTCGTTTTATATTTTTATTGCGTCTATTTGAACTATTTCAACGATCTAAAATGCTTGAAAATGCTTATTTTAGCAAAACAGCACGTGTTGAGCTTTAATCTGCGTTTTAACGCGTAAAACAGCATAAAACGACGAATTTTTATTATTCGTTTTTATTAATATTGCGACTATTTGAACGATTTCAACGATCTAAAATGCTTGAAAATGCTTTTTTAGCAAAACAGCACGTTTTGAGTTTTAATCAGCGTTTTAACGCGAAAAACAGCATAAAACGCGTTTTTATTATTTTTTTTTTTTTATTTTATTGCGTCTTTTGAACGATTTCAACGATCAAAAATGCGAAAATGTTTAAAAAAAAGAAGGTTTTGGAACGCGAACGCTAAACAAATAAAAACGTTTTTTTATTATTCTTTTTATTAAATTCCATTTAAATTTAAATCAAAAATCTTGAAAAGTTTTTTTAAAAACCCCGTTTTTTTTTTCCTTTTTAAGGGAAAAAAAAAAAAGGGAAAATTTTATTATTCTTTTTTTAAAATTCGTCTTTTGAACATTTCAACGATTTTTAAAAGCAAAATCTCTTTTAGCAAAACAGCATTTGTTTTTTTTTTCCGTTTTTTAAAAAAAAAAAAAGACGTTTTTTAATTTTTCGTTTTTTTAAATTGTTTATTTAACAGGGGTTAAAGTTAAAAATGCTTTTTTAGCAAAACAGCAGGACTTTAATTCGTTTTAAAAAAAGAAAAAAAAAGAACTTTTTTAATTTTTCTTTTTTTAAAATTTTGCTTTTTTAAACCCCGGTTTACTCTAAAATGCTTAAAAGTTTTAAAAGCAAAACAGAATTTTTTAGTTTAATTTTTTCCCCAAACGAAAAACGACAATTTTTTAAAATTTTTTTTAAAACCCGTTTTTGAACATTTCCTTTTAAAATTTTTTGGTTTTTTAAAAACGACGTTTTATTTTCGTTTTAAAAAAAGCATAAAAAACGTTTTTTAATTTTTTTTAAATTTTTTATTTAACGTTTTTAACTAAAATGCTTAAAAAAGAAAAAACAGATTTTTTTATTTTAATCTGCTTTTAAGCGTAAACGATAAAAACGACAATTTTTAATTTTTTTAAAAGCGTATTTAACGTTTAACGCTAAAATTTTTTAAAAGCTTTTTAAAAACCCGTTTTTTTAATGGGGGTTTTAACGAAAAAACACAAAAAAAGGAAATTTTTATTTTGAAAAATTTTGGTTTTATTTGCGTTTAACGCAAAAAAGCAAAAAGCATTTTAAAACGGTTTTTATTTAATTGCTTTTAAGGGGAAAAAACAAAAAAAAGGAATTTTTTATTTTGAAAATTTGTTTATTTGAAGTTTAACCAAAAAAGCAAAAAGGATTTTAAAAAAGGGGTTTATTAATTTTCCGTTTAAAAAAACGTTTAAAAGACAAATTTTTTAAATTTTTCTTTTTAAAAAGCGTTATTTAACGTTTAACTTTTGCAAAAGCTTTTTAAAAAACGGTTTTATTTTTAATTGCGTTTAACGCAAAAAAGCTAAAAGCTTTTTAAAACGTTTTTATTTATTTTTCTTTTAACGAAAAACACTAAAAAGCAAAAATTTATTTTAAAAAAACCGTTTGAGTTTAATCTTTTTCCGGAAAACAAAAAACACGTTTTTAATTCTTTTTATTAAAGCTAAAACGATTTAAATTTTTAAAATGTTTTTTAAAAAAACACGTTTTAAACTTTAACCCTTTTTTTAAGCAAACAAAAAAGAGTTTTTATTTTCGTTTTTAAGCTAAAATTTAACAAAAAAAATTTAAAATGCTTTTTTTAAAAAACGATTTTGATTTTCGTTTTTTGGCTAAAAAGCAAAAAACGCTTTTTATTTTTTTTGTTTTTTTTTAAAACGCTAAAACGATTTAACGTTAAAAGTTTTAAAAGTTTTTTTTGAAAAAACATTTTTTAGAACGCTTTTTTAAGCGTAAAACCCTAAAACAGAATTTTTTTACGTTTTTTTTAAATTGTTTTTTTAAACGATTTAACGATCAAAAATTTTAAAATGCAAAATTTTAAAAACAAGGAGTTTTAATTTTTAACGCGAAAACGAAAAAAAAGCTTTTTTAACGTTTTTTTAAATATTCCCTTTTTAACTTTTCCATTAAATCAAAATTTTATTTTGAAAAAATTTTAGCAAAACGCTTTTTAAGCGAAAAACGCTAAAAACGCAAAAAATTTTAACGTTTTTTTTTTTTTTTTTTTTTGCATTTAAGATCAAAATTTTAAAATTTTTTTTTTAGAAAAACAGCACGTTTTAGTTAATCTGCGTTTTAACGCGTAAAACAGCATAAAAACGACGAATTTTTTATTTTTCGTTTTTTTAAATTTGCTCATTTGGACCGGGTTTAAAAAGTTAAAATTTTTTTGAAAAGCTTTTGAAATTGGTTTTAACGCGTAAAACGAAAAAACGAATTTTTTTATTTTTTTTATTAATATTGCTTCTTTTGAACGATTTCAACGAAAAAATTTTAAAATGCTTATTTTAAAAAAGACGGAGTTTTAAGCTTTTAACGCGAAAAAAACAGCAAAAAAACGACGAATTTTTATTATTCGTTTTATTAATATTGCTCTATTTGAACGTTTCAACGATCAAAAATGCTTGAAAATGTTATTTTGCAAAACAGCACGTTTGAGCTTTAATCTGCTTTTTAACGCGAAAAACAGCATAAAAACGACGAATTTTTTAATTTTTCGTTTTTATTAATAGCCTTTTGAACGATTTCAACGATCTAAAGCTTAAAAATGTTAAAGCAAAACAGCACTTTTTGAGTTTAATCTGCTTTTTAACGCGTCGCATAAAACGACAATTTTTTTATTCTTTTTTTATTAATATTGCTTCTATTTGAACGATTTCAACGATCAAAAAATGCTTGAAAATGCTTTTTTAGCAAAACGCATTTTAGTTTAATCCGTTTTCGCGAAAACGCAAAAACGACGAAATTTTTTTATTCGTTTTTATTTTTATTGCGTCTAATATTGCTTCTATTTGAACGATTTCAACGATCTAAAATGCTTGAAAATGCTTATTTTAGCAAAACAGCACGTTTTGAGCTTTAATCTGCGTTTTAACGCGTAAAACAGCATAAAACGACGAATTTTTTTATTCGTTTTTATTAATATTGCGACTATTTGAACGATTTCAACGATCTAAAATGCTTGAAAATGCTTATTTTAGCAAAACAGCACGTTTTGAGCTTTAATCAGCGTTTTAACGCGTAAAACAGCATAAAACGACGAAATTTTTATTATTCGTTTTATTAATATTGCGTCTATTTGAACGATTTCAACGATCTAAAATGCTTGAAAATGCTTATTTTAGCAAAACAGAACGTTTTGAGCTTTAATCTGCGTTTTAACGCGTAAAACAGCATAAAACGACGAATTTTTATTATTCGTTTTTTTATTAATATTGCTTCTATTTGAACGATTTCAACTATCTAAAATGCTTGAAAATGCTTATTTTAGCAAAACAGCACGGTTTGAGCTTTAATCTGCGTTTTAACGCGTAAAACAGCATAAAACGACGAAATTTTATTATTCGTTTTTTATTAATATTGCGTCTATTTGAACGATTTCAACGATCTAAAATGCTTGAAAATGCTTATTTTAGCAAAACAGCACGTTTTGAGCTTTAATCTGCGTTTTAACGCGTAAAACAGCATAAAACGACGAATTTTATTATTCGTTTTTATTAATATTGCTTCTATTTGAACGATTTCAACGATCTAAAATGCTTGAAAATGCTTATTTTAGCAAAACAGCACGTTTTGAGCTTTAATCTGCGTTTTAACGCGTAAAACAACATAAAACGACGAAATTTTTATTATTCGTTTTATTAATATTGCGTCCATTGGAACGATTTCAACGATCTAAAATTCTTGAAAATGCTTATTTTAGCAAAACAGCGCTTTTGAGCTTTAATCTGCGTTTTAACGCGTAAAACAGCATAAAAATGACGAATTTTTATTATTCGTTTTTATTAATATTGCGTCGATTTGAACGATTTCAACGATCTAAAATGCTTGAAATGCTTATTTTAGCAAAACAGCACGTTTTGAGCTTTTAATCTGCGTTTTAACGCGTAAACAGCATAAAACGACGAAAATTTTTATTATTCGTTTTTTATTAATATGCTTCTATTTGAACGATTTCAACGATCTAAAAATGCTTGAAAATTTTTATTTTAGCAAAACAGCACGTTTGAGCTGTAATCTGCGTTTTAACGCGTAAAACAGCATAAAACGACGAATTTTTATTTTTCGTTTTTTATTAATATGCGTCTATTTGAACGATTTCAACGATCTAAAATGCTTGAAAATGCTTATTTTAGCAAAACAGCACGTTTTGAGCTTTAATCTGCGTTTTTAACGCGTAAAACAGCATAAAAACGACGAATTTTTTATTATTCGTTTTTATTAATATTGCTTCTATTTGAACGATTTCAACGATCTAAAATGCTTGAAAATGCTTATTTTAGCAAAGCAGCACGTTTTGAGCTTTAATCTGCGTTTTAACGCGTAAAACAGCATAAAAACGACGAATTTTTTATTATTCGTTTTTATTAATATTGCTTCTATTTGAACGATTTCAACGATCTAAAATGCTTGAAAATGCTTATTTTAGCAAAACAGTACGTTTTGAGCTTTTAATCTGCGTTTTAACGCGTAAAACAGCATAAAACCGACGAATTTTTGATTATTCGTGTTTTATTAATATTCGTCTATTTGAACGATTTCAACGATCTAAAATGCTTGAAAATGCTTATTTTAGCAAAACAGAGTTTTGAGTTTTAATCTGCGTTTTAACGCGTAAAACAGCATAAAAATGACGAATTTTATTATTCGTTTTTATTAATATTGTTTCTATTTAAAACGATTTCAACGATTTAAATTCCTTTGAAAATCTTTATTTTAGCAAAACAGCACGTTTTGAGCTTTGAAATCTGCTTTTTTTAACGCGCAAAACTTGCAAAAACGGACGAAATTTTATTATTCGTTTTTATTAATATTGCTTCTATTTGAACGATTTCAACGACTTAAAAGATTGAAAATGCTTTATTTTAGCAAAATAGCACGTTTTGAGTTTTTAATCTGCGTTTTAACGCGACAAAAGCATAAAAACGACGAATTTTTTATTATTTTTTTATTAATATTGCGTCTATTTGAACGATTTCAACGATCTAAAATGCTTGAAATGCTTATTTTAGCAAAAAGCACGTTTGAGCTTTAATCAGCGTTTTAACGCGTAAAACAGCATAAAACGACGAAATTTTTATTATTCTTTTTTTATTAATATTGCGTCATTTGAACGATTTCAACGATCTAAAATGCTTGAAAATGCTTATTTTAGCAAAACGCACGTTTTGAGTTTTAATGCGTTTTAACGCGTAAAACAGCATAAAAACGACGAATTTTTATTATTTGTTTTTATTATTATTGCTTCTATTTGAACGATTTCAACGATCTTAAAATTTGAAAATGCTTATTTTAGCAAACAGCCGTTTTGAGCTTTATTCTGCGTTTTAACGCGTAAAACAGCATAAAACGACGAAATTTTTATTATTCGTTTTTATTAATATTGCGTCTATTTGAACGATTTCAACGATCTAAAATGCTTGAAAATGCTTATTTTAGCAAAACAGCACGTTTTGAGTTAATCTGCGTTTTTAACGCGTAAAACAGCATAAAAATGACGAATTTTTATTATTCGTTTTTATTAATATTTTTTATTTAAACGATTTCAACGATCTAAAATGCTTGAAAATGCTTATTTTATGCAAAACAGCACGTTTTGAGTTTAATCTTCGTTTTAACGCGCAAAACAGCATAAAAACGACGAAATTTTTATTATTCGTTTTTATTAATATTGCTTCTATTTGAACGATTTCAACGATCTAAAATGCTTGAAAATGCTTATTTTTAGCAAAACAGCACGTTTTGAGTTTAATCTGCGTTAACGCGTAAAACAGCATAAAAACGACGAATTTTTATTATTCGTTTTTATTAATATTGCGTCTATTTGAGCGATTTCAACGATCTAAAATGCTTGAAATGCTTTATTTTAGCAAAACAGCACGTTTTGAGTTTTAATCAGCGTTTAACGCGTAAAACAGCAAAAAACGACGGAATTTTTATTTTTCCCGTTTTTATTAATATTGCGTCTATTTGAACGATTTCAACGATCTAAAATGCTTGAAAATGCTTATTTTAGCAAAACAGCACGTTTTGAGTTTTAATCTGCTTTTAACGCGTAAAACACGCATAAAACGACGAATTTTTATTATTTGTTTTCTATTTAGCTTCTATTTTGAACGATTTCAACGACCTAAAATGCTTGAAAATGCTTATTTTAAGCAAAACAGCACGTTTTGAGTTTTAATCTGCGTTTTAACGCGTAAAACAGCATAAAAACGACGAAATTTTTATTATTCGTTTTTTATTATTGCGTCTATTTGAACGATTTCAACGATCTAAAATGCTTGAAAATGCTTATTTAAGCAAAACAGCACTTTTTTGAGCTTTAATCTGCGTTTTAACGCGTAAAACAGCATAAAACGACGAATTTTTATTATTCGTTTTTATTAATATTGCTTCTATTTGAACGATTTCAACGATCTAAAATGCTTAAAAATTTTTTTTTTAGCAAAACAAAAAGGATTTAATTGCGTTTTAAAAAAAAAGAAAAAAAAATGACAAATTTTTAATTTTTTTAAAATTTTGCTTTTTTTTTAAAAACTTTTAAGAAAAATTTGTCAAGAAAAAAGGACGTTTTAGTTTAATTGCTTTTGAAAAACAAAAAAAAAAAAGGAAATTTTTTTATTTTTTTAAAAGCTTTATTTAACGTTTAACGCAAAAGTTAAAAGCTTTTTTTTAAAAAACCCTTTTATTTAATTGCTTTTTAACGTTTAAAAAAAAAAAAAAAAAGGAATTTTTTTATTTTTTAAAAGCCTTTTGGGAAATTTAACGCTAAAAAGCTTAAAGCTTTTTTTTTAAAAACCCTTTTTTTTTAATGCGTTTTAAGCAAAAACAGCATAAAAGGAAATTTTTTTTTACGTTTTTAAATTTTCATTTAAGGGTTTTTAAAAAGCAAAAAATTTTTATTTTGGAAAAAAATTTTTGGCTTTAACGGTTTTAAGGGAAAAAAGCAAAAAAGCTTTTTTTTAAGTTTTTTTTTTTTTTTGTTTCTTTTAAAAAACTTTTAAAAGCAAAATTTTTTTTTTTTAAAAAATTTTATTTTAAACGTTTTAACGCAAAACAGCATAAAAACGACGAAATTTTTATTACTTTTTTATTAAAGTTTTTTTAAAAACGATTTAAAATCTTTTTTAAAATTTTTTTATTTTAAAAAAACCATTTTTTTATTTTAATTTTTTTTTTAACCAAAACAAAAAAAAATTTTTTTTTTTCGTTTTTTTATTTTTTAAAACGTTTAAAAAATTTTTTTTAAAATTTTTATTTTTTCAAAACAACTTTTAGCAACGCGTTTTAAGCAAAACTCTAAAAACGCGAAATTTTTTTAGATTTTTGGGTTTTTTAAACGATTTAACGTTTAAAAAAGGAAAAAAAATTTTAGCAAAACAGCACGTTTTGGTTTAATTCTTTTTAATAAAACAAAAAAAAACGAAAATTTTTTTTATTTTTTTTTTTTTTTAAATTAAAAATTTTAAAAAATTTAAGCAAAACAGCACTTTTGAGTTTACCTGCGTTTTAACGCGTAAAACAGCATAAAAAAAAATTTTTATTATTCGTTTTTATTAATATTGCTTCTATTTGAACGATTTAAATTAAAAATTTAAAATATTATTTTAGAAAAAACAGGATTTTTTTTTTTAACCAAAAAAAAAAAAAAATTTTTTTATTCTTTTTTATTAATATTGCGTCTTTTGAACGTTTAAATTAAAATGTTTAAAAATGCAAGCAGAAACCCTTTTGGTTTTAAGGGCTTTTTAACGCTAAAACACAAAAAAAAAATTTTTTTTTTCTTTTTTTTTTTTATTCCATTTAAATTTAAATAAAAAATTTTAAAAAAAGCTTATTTTACAAAACAGCTTTTTTGACAATTTTTTTAAAAAAAAAAAAATTTTTTTAATTCTTTTTATTAAATTTTTATTTAACCATTTCAAGTTAAAATTTTTAAAATTTTTTTAAAAAAAAAAGATTTTTTTTAATCGGTTTTAAGCGAAAACCAAAAAACGACAAATTTTTAATTTTTTTTTAAAAGTTTTAAAAAAAAAAAAAGGGGAAAAGCTTTTTTTAGCAAAAACACTTTTTTATTTTAATTGCTTTTAACTAAAAAACAAAAAAAGCTTTTTTTTTTTTTAAAAAATTTTTTTTTAACGTTTAAAACTAAAAGCTTAAAAAGCATTTTAAAAAAATTTTTTTAGTTTTTTGCTTTTCCGAAAAAAAAAAAAAATTTTTTTTTTTTTAAATTTTGCCTTTTTTTTTAAACGTTAAAAAAGCTTAAAAAGCATTTTAAAAACGGTTTTATTTTTCTCGTTTTAACGCTAAAAAGCTGAAAAGCTTTTTTAACGAAAATTTTTTTGGTTTTAAAAAA